>NC_034192.2:41042189-41342189 GCF_002021735.2 Oncorhynchus kisutch
CTCGGACCTGCCTGGTGTGTTCCTTGTTCTTCATGATGCTCTCTGCGCTTTTAACGGACCTCTGAGACTATCACAGTGCAGGTGCATTTATACGGAGACTTGATTACACACAGGTGGATTATATTTATCATCATTAGTCATTTAGGTCAACATTGGATCATTCAGAGATCCTCACTGAACTTCTGGAGAGAGTTTGCTGCACTGAAAGTAAAGGGGCTGAATAATTTAGCACGCCCAATTTTTCAGTTTTTGATTTGTTAAAAAAGTTTGAAATATCCAATAAATGTCGTTCCACTTCATGATTGTGTCCCACTTGTTGTTGATTCTTCACAAAAAAATACAGTTTTATATCTTTATGTTTGTAGCCTGAAATGTGGCAAAAGGTCGCAATGTTCAAGGGGGCCGAATACTTTCGCAAGGCACTGTACATACTGTAATATCAAAGAAAAAAGTGACTTGTTTAGACATATCTCCGTCTCAAGTTAACTCTACTCCTCTCCCAACTGCTGTGCCTTTACAATTGCACACTTCTCAGTGTGCTTTCACAAAATACTGCACTTATGTAGGGATTTCTCTGCAAAATTATAATCACTTAAATTTGACTTTTTCCTCACAGATCCTATTAAACTATTCTGAGCTTTATGCAACAGCAGAATAGAGCTTACAGCTTCTGGATGACTACCTTAAATAACCTCTTATGTGGCTAGTCTACATGTTAGTTTCCTGTGTTTCGCTTTTGGTTTAAATCATACTGGAACAGGTCAGACCAAAAATGATGTTGCTAAACTGTCTTGAGTTTCAGACAGTTTAGATGTCTACTAATATGGTCTCTTTAGACACATCATCATCATCATCTCCTCAAATGTGTAAAAAAAAGCTGTTTTTGCTTTACGGTTAGGACTCCTTGTAGGTGGATGCAGCCTATCTCAAAATGGCCGTCAGCCATCTCAGTAATATGGAGCAGCAGAAGATATCTGCCAACTTCTCTCACCTCCTAGTGACTTTCAACCATGAGGCCTAATGCTAACCATCAGACATTTATGCAAATCATTAGCCAAGCTATGAGAAGATGGATTGGTGGAATCTATATGCTCTTTCCTTTCCGTCTAGCTAGCGACTAGCGAGTGTTATGACCAAGGCATGTGTTAATGATGATGAAGCTGAAGGTCCTCTCCGGCTAGAGAAACCATGAGCAGAGCTTAATGAGGTGAAAAGCTGACTTTTGGACAAAAGCAAATTATGGCCTTTCACAATCAATACGGAGAGTGAGTGAAACCCAATGGGCTATGCTTCAGTTCTGATAACAAGGAGGGAAGCAACACATTGATTTTCCTACTTTTTAGGAGGGTTTCACTCTATCTATTGATTTCAATTAACTCGGTATGTACTGACAACTGATAGGGGCTAGCTGAGGCATGTTAATAGTACCTGGGTCCGATGGAGAAAACAAAAGCATGGTCATGCCCTAGTAGGAGAAATAAAAACAATACTGGATCAGAAGCACAGCTGACCACATACTTCCCACCAAAGAGAAGGGAATTATCTCCCCAATTTAACACATTGTCTAATCAAGGATCACTTGCATTGTGTGTTATTAACTATTGGTATGGTGTCCATATTAGGACAGCCTCATCCTCACAAGGAGATGGTCTCAGACTGGACACTACTGTAATGCTGTGAACCTTGAATTAAGAGCAAACAACGCAAAGACTTAACATAACATAACACTGTCATGGTTCCTCCTGGCACCAGCGGGCAGCAGAGACCACCTTAGAGACTTTTATTGGACTCCGGTGTGTCTTATTATTCCATGATTGTGTCCCTGTTAAAAGAGATGTGTTTTCTGTGGTCCTGCGCCCATGCACATTTCTCTCCAAGCGGTTCTCGCCACAGAACACAACTACCATGTAGGCATCCGGGAGCTCTTGGCAGTTAAGTGGGCTCTTGAGGGGTTGAAACACTGGTTGGAGGGGGCATCTCATCCTTTTGTGATCTGGACGAAGTACCTGTGTCCCAAATGGTACTCTATTCCCTACCTAGTGTGCTATTTACATAGGGCGCCATTTGGAACATCCTATGTGCTTCCTTTTTTTCTTTGGGTGTGAATGCTACTAATCTGAGTTAAAACATGGTACCTACAACCTTCTGACTACAGGTGAGTTTAACTGTGAACACCCATGGTGCTGTTTCCAAAATACATGCTGTTCATGCTGTGTTCATTTAAAAAACAATGTCACATGATTATGCATGAAGTTAGATCCAACATGCCATCAACATAATGCACATAGGCACAGTTGTACTGTAGACAAACATGTATTAATGTATTCTGAATTCAAGTTAGGAGAGGAAAATACTAACCACTCCATGAAAGTATGATGTGTAAAAGCCTAATACAGTATGTAGCTAAAGAAAGAGTCTGATACAGAGGGGATAACATTTTTTGCCAACAAAATTGGTAAAATGATTTAAAAGACTGTTGAAGTGAGAGCGAGGATGACAGCTCCAATTGTTAGCACCAGTTAAAAGCAATGGCTCAAGCTGTACTTTCAGAGTGTATTACTGCCACCTTAAAACATTGTCTTCATACATAATGTTTCAGGAGAAATGTACTGTATGTCTAGTCCCCAGACAATTTCTATTGCTTTTTCACTGATGTATTTTACACTGCAATTATGCATTGCTAATGCAATGCAATTCCATTTGTTTGGGGAAAATATTTGTCCTTGATCAAGGGCTGCGCTGCTACTTACTGTTTATTGCAGTGGTGGGACTGGGAAACGACTTGGCTTTGGCAATTCAATACATAAAAAATTAATAATCCTCACTATGCTATTAAAACATTTGAATGACCTCCTACAATGCAGAAAGAAAAAAGGCTCTTCCGAAGACTCCTTTGCCTCACCTTTAGGGCCACTGTAGAAGACCCCTTAGGACCCACCCAATCTACTAGTATTGCATTAACTATAAATCTGTCAATGCCTGTAGATAGTGTCCCCAAATAAAAGGGCATGTAACAAATAACAAACTTTAGCGAGACAGCCAGCCCCAAGGTGGTCTGGTCTGGCAGATATTACCTCTCCTTAACAATCGTTTCTATTTTTATTGTTGAACAAAGCATACACTTCTAGGAATAGTCTCACGTAGATGCTCTACAGGTGGTCATACTATCAACAAACTATCTGTTGATAAGAAACTGCTTGCTAATGCTACAGTTAGGGTTAGAATACGGGTTTGGGTTAGTAGCTAGTTATTTGAAACGTAGTCTGTAGAGCATCTACAGATGGACTATCCAAATGAACTGTTACCCGAATGGCGACAGAGTCTTGGTTCTTTCAAGCCTTCTTTCAAGACTACAAAGGAAGAACATTGTGTTTTTCTGTTGGGCTGCAATGGAATTCTGTGGTTCAGAAGACATGTGTTGGTTTCCATGACCTTTCTGCAGCCAGCTGTGATGTGTTGCTACTTTGAGCTTCACAGTAGCTTTACTGAAGTTAATGGGTCCTAGTATACAGGTCAAACATTGATTTGAACAGGGGGGAAAATGTGACCAAGATATGATGCCAGTAGAGATCTCCCTGGCAGGCTTCCTGAATGTTTCATGTGCCCAGTTCACAGAATCCCAAGAGATTTCCGAAGGCCAGAGCTGGACATGACTCACAACACAAGTATGGGATATTTTTTAAAGCCAGATAGGGCCAAAGAGAAGGCTAAGTGTATATACAGTGTAGCTTATCCACTGTGATTATCTCTCAGTGTGGCCATAGTCCAATGCTACACAGGTCTGAGAAGACCATTTAAGGTAGATTTATCATAACAAATCAACTTGGAGTATCTCATGAAGTATCTTTCGATTATTGACCCACTTTGGATTTCACCAGAATTTTCAATGTAAAACACAGTACTGACTCCCCAACTGTCTGTCTTTCTGTAGGATTTAGTTACACACTGTTAGTAGCCTAGCAAATGATGCAAAGGTGAAAATGCTTTAGCATACAGTGGATTATGGCGTATTTACAGCCTGTGTTTGACTAGCAATTAGCATGTTAGCTTTGACACCACATGTGTCAGGTGTGTAGAACACATAAGTTCCACATTGGAAGGTGACTGCTCTACTGCAATTACTCTACAATGATGACTGGACTTTGAGACAAGGTCCCAAGTAGCAGACGGTAAAAACTGGGAAAACACATAAGCGCTGACCCCTCTCTGTGACCCGTAGCCAGCTTTCTCTTCTCCACACAGAGGACAATGAGAGATGGGGGGAAAAATTATATCATTTCTGCAGGTAATTGCTGATGGTAATTATAGCCATATTTGAGTGAGGGAAAAACCTCTGGCATTTTCATAGCGTCAGAGGAAGCCAACAGTCAGCTAGCCCTTGACCGTGCGGAGCTAAATTGACTAATTACTGTAGTCTGGCTACACGCACACGCACTTCTTCCATTCTTATCAGACAACAATGTACTGCCTAAAAAAGCACAAATATGTTTTATTGATAAACACAACAATGCTATTTTCCTGTCATCGTGCCACTGAGAGACTTCTGGTATGGAAATGTGTCCTGTATTTAGGCCACATTCAGTGAGTCACATCTCTGCATGGACGAGTTTGATGCACGGCACATATCTCTGCATGGACGAGTTTGATGCATGGCACATATCTGCATGGACGAGTTTGATGCATGGCACATATCTCTGCATGGACGAGTTTAATGCATGGCAAATATCTCTGCATGGGCGAGTTTGATGCATGGCACATATCTCTGCATGGACGAGTTTGATGCACGGCACATATCTCTACATGGGCGAGTTTGATGCATGGCACATATCTGCATGGACGAGTTTGATGCATGGCACATATCTGCATGGACGAGTTTGATGCATGGCACATATCTCTGCATGGACGAGTTTGATGCATGGCACATATCTCTGCATGGACGAGTTTGATGCATGGCACATATCTCTGCATGGACGAGTTTGATGCACAGCACATATCTCTGCATGGACGAGTTTGATGCATGGCACATCTCTGCATGGACGAGTTTAATGCATGGCACACATCTCTGCATGGACGAGTTTGATGCACGGCACATCTCTGCATGGACGAGTTTGATGCATGGAACATCTCTGCATGGACGAGTTTGATGCACGGCACATCTCTGTATGGACGAGTTTAATGCATGGCACATCTCTGCATTGACGAGTTTGATGCACGGCACACATCTCTGCATGGACGAGTTTGATGCACGGCACACATCTCTGCATGGACGAGTTTGATGCATGGAAGACATCTCTAAAATATAATAATACTAGGTAGAAGATGCATTTTGATACCAACTGTAGACTCAAAGCCCATGCATTTCTAGATATTTCTATGTAAGGTGTTGGGCGTTCACTCACTGCTCTAGAATGTTGCTCAGGCCCTGAAGCCAGGATATGCATATAATTGGTACCATTGGAAAGAAGACACTTTGAAGTTTATAGAAATGTTAAAATAATCTAGAAGACTATAACCCAGTAGATATGGTAGGAGAAAATCCAAAGAAAACCCAACCATAATTCTTTCTTTTTTGAGAGTCCTTGCTCTTACAATGGAAGTATAGGGGCATTCTTAAATCTAGCTCTCAGGATACAATTCCTACGGCTTCCACTGGGTATCAGCACTCAATGTTCAAGGTTTCAGGCTTGTTTCTTCCTAAATGAGGATGAATAATGATTTTTGATACAGGGACACAGACTTGGAAATGTATGTATGTGCGCACGAGGAAGAGGACACGCACCTGCTAATATCGTTTTCCTATTGAACATACTTCTTTCCGTATGAAATATTATAGTTTAATTACATTTGGGGGTATCTGAGGATTAGATAGAAACATATTTTGACTTGTTGAAACAAAGTTTAGGGGAAGATTTTCGGATTCCTATCTTGGCATGTTGAACAAGTGGATTACTCAAATCGATGGTGCCAAGTAAACAGACTTTTTGGGATATAAAGAAGGATTTTATCTAACAAAACGACCCTACATGTTATAGCTGGGACCCTTTGGATGACAAATAAAAAATGTAATCGCTATTTGAGAATTTATGAAACCCGTGCCAGTGGAAAAATATGTGTGATGTGAGGCGCCATCCTCAAACAATCCCATGGCATGCTTTCGCTGTGAAGCTTACTGTAAATCGGACAGTGCAGCTAGATTAACAAGAATTTAATCTTTCAACCAATAAAAGACACTTGTATGTACATAAATGTTTAATATCCATAATTTTTATAGTTATTTATTTGAATTGCACGCCCTCCAGTTTCACCGGATGCGGGACGTCTAGCCCAAAGATGTTCATTAGATTGTTCTCTACAATATTATAACCTTAATATTCTAGTGCTTAACAGTGTTGTGACCGTTGCTAGTTTATGCTGCGCCTAAAATCGGCACTCTACTGAATGAATATGTACTGAACAAAAATATAAATGCAACATGCAACAGGCTCAGTAATTTTACCTAGTTTCTGTTCACACAAGGAACTTAGTCAATTGAAAAAAATTCATTAGGCCCTAGTCTGTGGATTTCACATGACTGGGCAAGGGCTTGGCCCTCCCACTGGGGAGCCAGACCCAGCCAATCTGAATAACTTTTCCCCACATAAGGGCTTTATTACAAACATAAATGCTCCTCAGTTTTATCAGCTGTCCTGGTGGCTGGTCTCAGACGATTCCGCAGGTGAAAAAGCCGGATGTGGAGTTCCTGGGCTGCGGTTGTGAGGCCGGTTGGACGTACTGCCAAATTCTCTAAAACAACATTGGAGGCAGCTTATGGTAGAGAAATTAACATTAAATTATCTGGCAACAGCTCTGGTGCACATTCCTGAAGTCAGCATGCCAATTTCACGCTCCCTCAAATCTTGTGGCATTGTATTGAGTGACAAAACTGCACATTAGAGTGGTCCATTATTGTCCCCAGCACAAGGTGCACCTATGTAATGATCATGCTGTTTAATCAGATTCTTGATATGTCACACCTGTCAGGTGGATGGATTATCTTGGCAAAGGAGAAATGCTCACTAACAGGGATGGTACTAAATGTATGCACATACTCAGAGAAATAAGCTTTCAGTACATATGTAACATTTCTGGAATCTTCTATTTCACTCAACACTTTATATGTTGAGTTTATATTTTTGTTCAGTATATTTGTATTAGCACTGAATAGAAGTATTATTTAACTTCTATGGGTGAACACCCTGTATGGTTTACACAGTATACTCATGTACAGTATCTGGGTTTTGGTATGTTAGCATGCATTTGCTGTTTGCTAGTGGGACAACTAAAGAAAGTATTCCCCCAGTATCTAGTCTAGTCTATCTAGTCTATGCATGTTGGTGGATTGGCAAACTGGTTTTCTGAGGTTTTCCGGCTTCCATCCACAAAACTTTAAATTTACTATTTTTCTCCAGAGTACACTTTGCCTTTGATTGTTGAACAAAGCACACACTTCTAGACCTCTTATATGCTATCAAAAATGGCTGACTTGATGTCCACTTTTCTCATATGCAACCTTGCTCCTAGACTACCGGAGCTTGCCTTCCCACCTTCTTCCTTGGCTACGTTGCTGATAAACTGAATTGATTTTATTTTACTGCGGAACATCTTTCAGTTGGCACGAACCAGGAGAGAACCATTTTTGTGAACAGTGTGTACCTAATAAACTGGCCTCTGAGTGTATTTCACAGTTGTAAGATACATTACACCATCTTTATCATGATTTTGGAATCTATATCATTGAGATTTGGCACGCTTCAAAAGTAGGCCTATGTGTACTTTCACCAGAATTGAAACTTCAAAAAGAACATGTAGTTTTGTACCTCAATGTGCAGAATGAGGCAAAGATGAAAAAGAATTAGGGGAAAATGTGAACATAATGTAGACCCATGAAGCAAATATGACTAATGGCACAGTTTGGGATTAATTTCACAGGAGTTGGAATCCAATTCTTTACATAACTTATCTGAGGCTTATCGTAGATTTTTGCCAGGGGCAGTCCAACTTCTTATCATTGCTTAGTGAATTATATTTCCTACCCTTTATAAATTCAAAGTAGAGACAGTTTCACATACTATGTGTTTAATTTTCCATTTAAGACAATTACTCACATTCAGTGAGACAGAAGACGTTGGTAAATTGAAGAAAACACGTCTAACTGGTTTACAGTTAAAGATGAGTAAAGAAAGTGTCAAAAGTGTCCTTCCTCACCCCAAAAAATAAATGACAATGTCTCTTATGAGGGAGATATTTATTGAGTAGCTAGGAGCATGGCCAATACTTGAGTTCCACTAGTGGAGGGTGTTCTGACTCCGGACACCCTGCTAGCAATCTATAAAACATCCAGACCCCTCAAGCTGTTGGGCAGCTCACTTAAAGACATCAATATGGTGGGTAATGAGACAGAGAAATGGCTTCAAAGGACTGAGGAGTTAGACAGCTGACTGAGATGGCCATGTCTTATTTAAGGTGTTGTACTCAATGCACCAGAGTTAATGGAATGACCTACTCTCTCCATTGTTGAACCCCCAGTGGCTTAGTCAGTACATGGGGTCAGCTACTCCCAAAGAAACATGGCATGGCATGGCTCATCAGCACTGAAGTTAGTGTTTCAAGGACAACCATGGACCTGTCAAGAGTCATCCTTTCAATAAAGGCATCAAAGCCCACTAACAAAAAGTGAAGACCAAAGTCTAATCTCCTCGTTAGAATTTGCCTGGTTCACCCATCAAACATCTGACGAACTTTACCAAAATATTTAACAACACCTACACATTTACACAGCTTATATTAAGCTATTACACAGAGCTATGCCCATGAATAATGGAATATGCATATATGCATATTATTAATCATCCATGATTAATTGAATATACATATATGTATATTATTAACTCATGAATAACGCAGATAATACATTAATGTAGGTTTAGATGCACTCCATAAATGTGTAATTTCACCCCATGTTTCTTCAAGGTCATTGTGAAGCCAGCTAATTTAGGGTGTTGCTGAAACAAACTAATGAATGGGTGGACTTGATGAGATTCCAAGTCAACTCAGCTCCCAGTCTCCTCACAAAAAAGTATTGTTAATAGATTATTCCACATTGTCTTCAATTAACTGCAACCGCAACACAATTACATTTTCAACACTCTTTTTTTCCCCCCTTCCCTTGGTCTTCATGAGACTACATGAGGAGTAGAATCATTCCTTATCATGTTGAATATTCAGATCATTTGCCAGTATCTCTCTTGGAACATTGCCTTGTCAATCAAACCGTCACAACCCCTTTATTGGCTCGGCAACAAAAAGACACGTGTACAGCGAATACAAATTGACTGGAGAGAGAGAGAGAGAGAGATACAGAGAGAGACAGAGAGAGACAGAAAGAGACAGAGAGAGAGACAGAGAGAGAGAGAGAGAGAGAGAGAAAGAGACAGAGAGAGACAGAGAGAGACAGAGAGAGACAGAGAGAGAGAGGGAAAGAGAGAGATACAGAGAGAGGGAGGAGAGAGGGAGGAGAGAGAGCTAGCTGAATGAGTCGGAGATGAAAGTCTTATAGATTACTCATGACAGATGGGCCACAATCTATCAATTTCCCATTGAGTGTTAGTGCCTAGGTAACTGGAATTGATGCAGTATGAAAATGCTAAGATCCAAAGGGTAAAATAGTCTCAACTAAATCAGATAAATAAATTGATACGAGGCGTGATATTTGGTCAATTGAACAATACACTGTCACCGAGACCTTTTCAATCATGTCTCTGGAATAAGCCACAGTGGTGGTGGGTGACATTGGCCTTCCCACAATCCCCCACTCACTCTGTGTCTGATGCAACCATATCTCAGGTGATTGATTATGTTGTCAGAAGGTGGGGGAAATTTATGCATGACTTTTGCTATCTCCGCGCTCACATTTGACCCGACAGGCAACAGATTTCTGCCAAGCTTTCTAAGTGACGTTAAGCTTCTTGGCACAGAACTTCGAGGTTCTAGCCAGAAGTTGAAGCCTGGCATGCCTTGAGATACATTTTTGGGGAAGTGTTGGATCAATGCAATCAATAATCACTCCCCTAACTGTCATTATGCTTGACTAGGTTTGAAAGAACTGGAACTTTGAGCACTTAAATCCTGATGGATCTAAAGACCACAGCGTTCAATTTATGGATTGCTATTATTGCACATTCACAGCGTTTTGCCATCAAACATCTATTTGCTTTTGTCATTTCAAGTTATTTGACTCTAAAGTATATACTACTGAAATTACTTTTATTGAAGATACTGTCACAGAGCATCCACACTTAAATTCTTACAGAAATAACCACAACAAGAGGGGAAATACACCTCTTAAACCCCACTCACGCAACCAAAAAGTCTCAAAAGTACACTTTTGGATAGAAGTGGTCACAAGGACATTCTTGAGCCTGATTCCCCTTGACATGCATGCTGTTGGCTGATTTCCCTTGACACGCATGCTGTTGGCCTCTCAGTCATTCTCTGTCTCTGCCCCCCCATTCTATCTCTCCAATGTTATCTTCCTCCTTCTCTAACAGCTCGCTAAGTGGCTGAATAAGGTATTTGCGTTCAGTGTGCAGCTGCGTGACACCTAATGCATCTCTTCATGCTCTGCCACCTCGCTCACCCCATGGCACCATGCTGCTGACTGTCTGTTTTCTGGGAGATCCACCCATGCAGCACCTCAGCACTGCAGCTGGTATGCTACTCTAAAACCAAACGGGAGGTGGGATGCTGTCAGAGAAGGGATGATCTTGTGTGTTGAGATGTAGCACAACAAACAAAGGCATTGAGTTCATATAAGTAAATGGAACAGGTATGAAATGTAGTTCATATGAGTAAATGGAACAGGAATTAAATGTAGTTCATATGAGTAAATGGAACAGGTATGAAATGGAACAGCTGTACGTACGGTGTCCATTTTATCTGCACTAACTACACGCTACTCGGTTGGATGGAAGGTAGAATGCAGTTATGGAAGTGATGATCTTCCATGTAGAGACAGAGCACACCAAATACATCCATTGAGTTCATATTGTCAGATGAAACTGGTATGAAACAAGTATCCACATACAGTGATCCAGTTTCCTCCTGGAGGTGTATAGCCCCATAAATGGTAAAAATATAATTTTCTTGTGTTGTCTGCCTGTCCATGAAACCACATAATTTTCATATATCTAGGTTGCATGATGGTTAGCTGTGATCAGACTAGTTGGTGTTAGCTGTGATCAGTCTGGCTGATGTTAGCTGTGATCAGTCTGGCTGGTGTTAGCTGTGATCAGTCTGGCTGGTGTTAGCTGTGATCAGTCTGGCTGGTGTTAGCTGTGATCAGTCTGGCTGATGTTAGCTGTGATCAGTCTGGTGGGTGTTAGCTGTGATTAGTCTGGCTGGTGTTAGCTGTGATCAGTCTGGTGGGTGTATGCTTTGGAAGAGATTATAGGTCTAGATGACTTCTCCTGGTAAATAAAAGAGGGCTACCAGAATTTAAATATGTAAACAGATTATCTAGGTACCTCATTCAGGGCTGAAACTGTGTCATTTTCTGTTACTGCCCTCCCACCTGTATTCGAGCCCTCAGCTGTTATTATCCACCCTGATAGCACAGTGGGGCTTTGAGTCTCCTTTCATTTGCCTCCTATTGTAGAGGAGCTTTTACCAGGATATACAGACGCTTCACACTGGGAAAACAGTAAATCCACTTTGATGAAAAGCTTGTTTTCTTCCTGCAGATTACAACTCAGGACCCAGCTGTCTAAATCTTCTTTCTACCACTTTGCCCGAGGCAGTAGTAAACCGGTCTCTAAGTCAAATTGAAGTTCTCACTCTTCATTGAAAGCCTGAGTACAAGTCGCACTGTTCGCACAAAATCTATAAAATACAATTTTTATTAGCATGACTGCTACCTTCCACACTGGGCTATTCATCTTGACACATGACAACGGTGGAGAGAAGAGAACAAATTCAGTTTGGACAACAACACACGTGCATCTGTTGAAGGAGCGACTTCAGTGTGGCATGCTAGTCAAACAGGAACTTTCCTAACTGTTTAGCATGGGCAATTTGGTCACTTTGAAACATGAATCACTCCTACTCTCTTTGAGGAAGACTTGTCCATTTTGATTAGCCCAGCCCTCTTGAAACAGCCTCGTTAAGTCCCTCCTTATGCCATAGACCTGGGCTTAATCAGCATTTGCCAAAGGACGGAGCTGCTAGGAGTCCTTTTCTTATGTCACACACAACTCTCTCAATCTGCGGCGCCCCGCTCCTCTCTTTCACTTCTTACTTTTTTCGACTGGAGATGCCGTGCTGCCATGACAACCAATCTCATCGAATATCTTTATGCTTTCGTATCAGGGACTGTAATGATTGTCAGCAGACGACGGAGGTATCCCATCTGTTAATTTGGCCCAGCCAGGACCAATAACATACCAATGTAGAACAATGAACCCCCTTCAAAGACAGTCTGCAGCATAGGGAAGCTGAAGGATAGAGACCGAGACATGAGACTAAATCAGACCACCTCTAAATCTGGTGAGGTGGGGGAGGTGGGGGATCTTGTCCTTGGGTCAGTAGAAGCCATGCAATTATTAAGGCACACAACTAGTTAATTAAACATTACAGTTCAATCAGCAAGTGAGTCACTAATGGGAGATTAGGTGAGGAAAATAATCACTTTCATTAAAATATCAGGGATATGGAAAAAGACTCCAAGGCTTAAACAGTTAAAGATGGCCCATTGGATCAAATGGATATTACGTAAATGATCCTACATAAGGCTCCATTTACAGTCATTCAAAAACGGATGTTTTTGGAATGTAGAGAGTGAGAAAATGGTGGGGCTGACATTTTCTTTTATTTACTGGCCAATAAGCGAAGACAATTAAATTGTGGACAGTGTCACTTTGTTCCTTGTAGCGCCTAAGAGAGAAGGAGTGGAGAGGAGAAAAAGAAAACTCTGGAAAGATTTACTGTTCAATTACAAACGCGTAGAAGAGTCATTGCCGGACTGTCGGAGTCAAGTACAGGAAGAGTCCAAATTTTACCTCAGGGACAGAGATATCCTCATAGCCTTTGACAGTAAAAGAGGAAGAGAACAGTCATCCTATTAAAATTGCCAGTCCTCCACAAAAGGAAAATGAAAGGTCTACTCTCAGAAGGACAAAGACAGTGTAGGCACAATCAGTTTTTATCTCAGAGCCGGGCTAGCTGGGCTATGTGTGGGGTTTACTGCTGAATTTCAATAATTTACAAGGACTGTTAGCATTTATGCTGTGATCAGCATATTTGGAAAGGTCAAAGTTCAGGTTGTTGAGAAAAACACCAGTCTGGACTTGCTTCTAATCACTCACCGTAGTTACAGGGAAGCGCTACAGCTACAATGTTTATACTGTAGTTTTAAATGTTTTTCTAAAGAGTTCAGAACTGGAGAAGAGAAGCTTTTGATGAGCATTCTCTTGAAAATCAGAGAGGATAGAGAGCAGAGAGAGGCAAAATGATTGAATGATTGATATGTTGCCTGATGATGTTAGGGTTGAGGATAGACCGTTGGCCATAGGCCTCGAGACCAATCAATGCCCTTCCCCTTCTTTTCTTGGGAGAATACATGATTGATGAGCAGTAGTGTCAGATTACCAAAACAATGTTTTAATGATAGATAACAATATACTGTTAGCCCATGAATGATGACTGCCCTAAAATATGATTTAAGAGAATAGGCTATGAAACTGACTGAGTAATTAGTGGCCAATTAGAACACTAGACTGAATTATTATTTTTTGGGGTGACACTTGCATAGACATTGCCACTCTACTATTGTAATTATGCAGTGTTGCCTTGTTGTGCCTTAAATCTTACATACAGTGCATTCGGAAAGTATTCAGACCCCTTGACCTTTTCCACATTTTTGTAACATTACAACCTTATTCTAAAATTGATTAAATTGCTGTTGATTTTCTCATTAATCTACACGCAATACCCCATAATGACTAAGGCAAAAAAGGTTTTAATACATTTTTGCAAATGTATTGAAAAAAAAACTTCAAACCTTTTACTCAGTACTTTGTTGAACCACCTTTGGCAGCTATTACAGCCTTGAGACTTCTTGGGTATGACGCTAAAAGATTGGCACACCTGTATTTGGGGAGTTTCTCTCATCCTTCTCTGCAGATCCTCTCAAGCTCTGTCAGGTTGGATGGGGTGCGTCACTGCACAGCTATTTTCAGGTCTCTCCAGAGATGTTTGATCAGGTTCAAGTCCAGAATCTGGCCTCGCCACTCAAGGACTTTAAGAGACCCGAAGCCATTCCTGCGTTGTCTTGGATGAGTGATCAAGATCGTTGTCCTGTTGGAAGGTGAATCCCCAATCTGAGGTCCTGGGAGGTCCTGGGAGCCCTGGGAGCTCTGGGGCAGGTTTTCATTAAGGATCTCTCTGTACTTTGCTCCGTTCATCTTTTCCTCATTCCTGACTAGTCTCCTAGTCACTGCCGCTGAAATACATCCCACGGCATGATGCTGCCACCACCATGCTTCACCGTAGGGATGGTGCCAGGTTTCCTCCAGACATGACGCTTGGCATTCAGGCCAAATAGTTCAATCTTGGTTTCATCAGACCAGAGAATCTTGTTTCTCATGGTCTGAGAGTCCTTTAGGTGCCTTTTGGCAAACTCCAAGCTGGCTGTCATGTACCTTTTACTGGCTTCCATCTGGTTGGTGGAGTGCTGCAGAGATGGTTGTCTATCTGCAAGGACCTCTGGAGCTCTGTCAGAGTGACCATCGGATTATTTGGTCACCTCCCTGACCAAGGCCCTTCTCCCCCGATTCCTCAGTTTGGCCAGGCGGCCAGCTCTAGGCAGTCTTGATGGTTCCAAACTTCTTCCATTTCAGAATGACGGAGGCCACTATGTGTTCTTGTGGACCTTCAATGCCTACCCTTCCCCAGATCAATGCCTCGACACAATCCTGTTACGGAGCTCTACAGACAATTCCTTCGACCTCATGGCTTGGTTTTTGCTCTGCAATGCACGGTCAACTGTGGGACCTTATACAGACAGATGTGTGCCTTTCCAAATCATGTCCAATCAATAGAATTTACCATAGGTGGACTCCAATCAAGTTGTAGAAACATCTCAAGGATGATAAATTGAAACAGGATGCACCTGAGCTCAATTTAATTCTCATAGCAAAGGGTCTGAGTACTTATGTAAGTAAGGTATTTCTGTTTTGTATTTTTAATACATTTGCAAACATTCCTTTGTCATTATTGGGAATTTAATCCAGTTCAGAATAAGGCTGTAATGTAACAGAACATGGAAACAGGGAAGGGGTATGAATACTTTCTGAATGCACTGTATATCAGTCACATCATTAAATCCTAATCCTTCACCAAGCAATGGCCAATCTATAAGCACTTCTCTAAGGCAAAAAACACCCTACGATTAAACTCCAGCGAGCAATACTTTCATGAATTTACAATATAAGCCTTTTTTGAATGCCGTAGATCAACACAGCATGTTTTTCCCTCCTCCGTCTCCTGAATGCTGGGTGGTGTGGTGTTAGTGCATGTGTATTGTAGAGAGAGAGAGAGAGAGAGAGAGAGCAAGAGAGAGAGTTTTGTAATGTAGTGCTGTAGTGCAGCGGTGGATGACTGGGTCGTGTGCACTCTCTCAGCCTCCATTATCTCACCAGGCCCTCCGCCATACAGTGGCAGTCGAAGGCCCCTGCTCTTCAAACATGCATGTAGGAACTGGTCCAGGTAATGTTCACTAATTGTGTGGAGAAAACTGCGTCCTGAAAAATGCATGGTGAAAGGCAGGGGGAGGAAGAGGGAGGACGATGGAAAAGATAGGGGATGGATGGAGGGACGAAGGGAGGAGGAAGGGATGGAGGAAGGGATGGAGGAAAAGGAAGGAAGTGGTGAGAAAGGGAATGGTGGGAGGGAAGGGGAAGGGAGATAGAAGAAGGGTACACAGAGATAGTGGAGATGGAGATACAGAGAAAGAGATGGCAAAGGGATAGAGCAAAGGAAAGGAGTCACACTGAAAATCCCTGGTCAATTTGCCAGTGAGCATGTTCAGTATCGTTCCTCGTGTTTTGGTTAATTCAATGAGTAACTCTCAAACCCTCTCTCTTGCACGCAACATGCATACAAAATATATTTTCCCCTTTAAGTAAATCTGTCCGCCATACAATCTGGTGGGCTTTTTTCCCTTTTTATTCTCAGCTTTCGATTTAAATTACAGCCTGATGTATACTGAATTCATAATGAGATGTTTTTGTAACAAAAGGGGGCTTTTTTATGCTTGCAAAAATTGCTCCCTATCATTTGTTCATTGCTTTGGAGTCTACACCTAATGCAAATACCATTTCCTAATGAAAGGAACCAAAGGGGGACAAAAGTGCTGCCCTTTGAATTTAACAATCACCTTTCAAATTATCTTCCCATGTGAAGTTCAGTCCCGATGCAATTTGTCTCGACCGAACTAGCTGGTTAGGCCAGAAAACAGAGATAAACCCAATGCAGGAACCCAGATAAGCCCAATGTACACTACATGATCAAAAGTACATGGACAGCTATTCGTCAAACATCTCATTCCAAAATCATGGGCATCAACATGAGGTTGGGCCCCCCGTTGCTGCTATAACAGCCTTCACTCTTCTGGGAAGGCTTTCCACTAAATGTTGGAACATTGCTACAGGGACGTACTTATATTCACCAACAAGAGGGCACTGATGTTGGGCTATTAAGCCTGGCTCGCAGGTGTTCGATGGGGTTGAGGTCAGTGCTCTGTGAAGGCCAGTCAAGTTCTTCCACACGGATCTCGACAAACCATTTCAGTATGGGCCTTGTTTTGTGAACATGGGCATTGTCATGCTGAAACAGGAAAGGGCCTTGCCACGATGCTGGAAACACAGAATTGTCTAGAATGTCATTGCATACTGTAGCGTAAAGATTTCCCTTCACTGGAGCTAAGGGGCCAAGCCTGAACCACGTAAAACAGCCCCAGACCACTATTCACCCTCCACCAAACTTTATAAATGGCACTATGCATTGTGACAGGTAGTGTTCCCCTGGCATCCTCCAAATATAGATTTGTCTGTCGGACTGCCAGATAGTGTGATTCATCACTCCAGAGAACGTGTTTCCACTGCTCCAGAGTCCAGTGGCAGCAAGCTATACAACACTCCAGGCGACGCTCCAGCATTGTGATCTTAGGCTTGTGTGCAGCTGCTCGGCCATAGAAACCCATTTCATGAAGCTCCCTACGAACAGTTATTGTGCTGAAGTTGCTTCCAGAGAACGTTTGGAACTCTGTAGTGAATGATACAGCAGAGGACAGATGATTTAACCACGCTTCAACACTCAGCGTTCCCATTCTGTGAGCTTGTGTGGCCTACCACTTCGCGGCTGAATCGTCGCTGCTCCTAGACGTTTCCACTTCACAATAACAGCACTTACAGGTGACCGGAGCAGCTCTAGCAGGAAATAATTTTGACAAACTGATTTGTTGGAAAGGTGGCATCCTAAGACGGGGCCACATTGAAAGTCACTGAAATCCTCAGTAAAGCCATTCTACTGCCAATGTTTTTCTGTGGACATCGCATGGTTGTGTGCTTGATTATATACACCTGTCAGTAACGATTGACGGTGAAATAGCCGAATCCATTAATTTGAAGGGGTCCACATACTTTTGTATATATAGTGTAGGTAGCCCAATAAACCCGATGTAGGTAGCCCGATAAACCCAATGTAGGTAGCCCAATAAACCCAATGTAGGTAGCCCAATAAACCCAATGTAGGTAGCCCGATAAACCCAATGTAGGTAGCCCAATAAACCCAATGTAGGTAGCCCAATAAACCCAATGTAGGTAGCCCGATAAACCCAATGTAGGTAGCCCAATAAACCCAATGTAGGTAGCCCGATAAACCCAATGTAGCTAGCCCAATAAACCCAATGTAGGTAGCTCGATAAACCCAATGTAGGTAGCCCAATAAACCCAATGCAGGTAGCCATATAAACCCAATTTAGTTAGCCCGATAAACCCAATGTAGTAATCCCGATAAGCCCAAAGCAAACAATCCACAAGCGGTGGATTTAGTAGGATTGTCTCGTAAAAAAAAGTGGGATTATTTTTTCTCATTCTTGTGAGGGCAGGAGATATTCAATTCCTTGAATGTCATATTGCATGTACAGTTGAAGTCGGAAGTTTACATAGACTTAGGTTGGAGTCATTAAAACTTGTTTTTCAACCACTCCACAAATTTCTTGTTAACAAACTGTAGTTTTGGCAAGTCGGTTAGGACATCTACTTTGTGCATGACACAAATCTTTTTCCAACAATTGTTTACAGACAGATTATTTCACATATAATTCACTGTATCACAATTCCAGTGGGTAAGAAGTTTACATACACTGAGATGACTGTGCCTTTCAACGGCTTGGAAAATTCCCCAAAATGACGTCATGGCTTTAGAAGCTTCTAATAGGCTTATTGACATCATTTGAGTCAATTGGAGGTGGACCTGTGGATGTATTTCAAGGCCTTCAAACTCAGTGCCTCTTTGCTTGACATCATGGGAAAACCAAAAGAAATCAGGCAAGACCTAAGAAAACAAATTGTAGACCTCTTCAAGTCTGGTTCATACTTGGGAGCAATTTCCAAATGCCTGAAGGTACCACGTTCATCTGTACAAACAATACCACGCAAGAATAAACACCATGGGACCACACAGCCATCATACCGCTCAGGAAGGAGGCTCTGTCTCCTAGAGCTGAACATACTTTGGTGCGAAAAGTGCAAATCAATCCCAGAACAACAGCAAAGGACCTTGTGAAGATGCTGGAGGAAACAGGTACAAAAGTATCTACATCCACAATAAAACGAGTCCTATATCGACATAACCTGAAAGGCCGCTCAGCAAGGAAGAAGCCACTGCTCAAAAACCGCCATAAACTAATCCAGACTACTGTTTACAACTGCACATGGGGACAAACATCATACTTTTTGGAGAAATGTCCTCTGGTCTGAGAACTCTTTGTCCATAATGACCATCGTTATGTTTGGAGGAAAACAGGGAAGGCTTGCAAGCCGAAGAACTGTGAAGCACGGGGGTGGCAGCATCATGTTGTGGGGGAGCTTTGCTGCAGGAGGGACTGGTGCACTTCACAAAATAGATGACTGCATGAGGGAGGAAAATGATGTGGATATATTGAAGCAACATCTCAAGACATCAGTCAGAAAGTTAAAACTTGGTCGCAAATGGGTCTTCCAAATGGACAATGACCCCAAGCATACTTCCAAAGTTGTGGCAAAATGTTTTAAGGACAACAAGTGGGAATCTTGTGGAAGGCTACCCGAAACGTTTGACCAAAGATAAACAATTTAAAGGCAATGCTACCAAATAATAATTGAGTGTATGTAAACTTCTGACCCACTGGGAATGTGATGAAAGAAATTAAAGCTGAGATAAATTGTTCTCTCTACTATTATTCTGAGATTTCACATTCTTAAAATAAAGTCTGTGATCCTAACTAACCTAAGACAGGGAATTTTTACTAGGATTAAATGTCAGGAATTGTGAAAAACTGAGTTTACATGTATTTGGCTAAGGCGTATGTAAACTTCCGACTTCAACTGTAAGTATTCCCAGGTATAATGTAATAGAAAATACTATATGCATTACAGAGCCGCAAATTTGATTGCCATGTTCTAATAATAGGCAAAGCTGGCTGACTGTAACATAATATTACCCCATTTATTATTGTTATTCAAAATACGACTGTGTTGTGCATAATCTGTTATATGCAGTGGTGTAGTACTTAAGGCGGCAGGTAGCCTAGTGGTTAGAGCGTTGGACTAGTAACCAAAAGGTTTCAAGATCGAATTCCCGAGCTGACAAGGTAAAAATATTGTTATTCTGCCCCTGAACAAGGCAGTTAACCCACTGTTCCTAGGCTGTCATTGAAAATAAGAATTTGTTCTTAACTGACTTGCCTAGTTAGATAAAGTTAAAAAAACTTGAATACTACTTTATTCATTTTTGGGAGTATCTGGACTGTACTTTACTATTTATATCTTTGTCAACTTTTACTTCACTACATTCCTAAAAAATATGTACTTTTTACTCCCTACATTTTCCCTGACACCCAAAAGAACCAGTAACATTTTGACAGGAAAATGGTCCAATTCACACACTTATCAGGAGAACATCCCTGGTCGTCCCTACTGCCTCATCTGGCGGACTCACAAAATAAAAATGATTTGTCTGTAAATTAAGTCTGAGTGCTGGAGTGTGCCCCTGGCTATCGGTCAATAAAAAAATAAGATAATTGTGCCCTCTGGTTTGCTTAATATAAGTAATTTCAAATGATTTATACTTTTACTTGTACTTTTGATACTTAAATACATTTTAGCAATTTCATTTACTTTTGATACTTAAGTATATTTAAAACCAAATACTTGTACACTTTTACTCAAGTATTATTTTACTGGCTGACTTTCAATTTTACTTGAGTCATTGTCTTATAAGGTATCTTTACTTTTACTCAAGTATGACAATGGAGTGCCCCTGGTTATATTCTTCTTTTATGTGACGGAAGATGAACATGAGGTGCTAATTTGATATAGGGAGCCCAGATACAACATCTGAATATGTTTCACCATCTTCTAAGTTAGTAAGAAGCTTTTTTCTACCATGGCTTTAAGGCTTCCATCTCCACAGGAGGAGGATGCTCATGAGGGGCATTATGGGGGAGATTTCCCTGCAGCATTTGCTGTAATGTTGCGGCTGAGCCTTGGGAGAGCCGCCTGTCCTTTAGAGATCGTTGCCCATGTTCAATGGTCTCCTCAAAGGCTTTACCTGGGCATAGAACAGTAGTACGGCTGCTGATTACCAATAGTGCTGCTGTCGCGTCACTACATTCCCTCACAGGAGAAAAAAATATAAGGGAGCGCTCTAAAAATAACAACAGCTGATGAAGGGGGATGTGCAAAGACGTGATTAGCAGCTTACCATGACAGGTAAATATCTGTATTAGGGTTTAGGATATGCATACTCCTAAGGTATAGTATACATTCAATGACATATTCAGATGTAGGAACTTAATTTGAGCCAGTTTGCTACAGCAGGAAAATAATTCCACAGCAGCAGGAAATGTGAATTATTCTGTGGATTTTAATTAATGGACATTTTTTTGTAGGAGTTGAGCCATTTTTAATTACAGAAAAATCAAGTCTGAAGTGTTAAAGTGGAAATTATAAACTTTATAAACCTTTTTTAACATTGAATAGTCTACAAGTTTGCATTTCTTGCTGTGCAGGACATTTCGCAATAACAACAGTGATCAAATTAAGGACATTTTAATCCATCATGGAGCATTGTGGTTGTCTTGGTATAGATGTTCCCCCAAAACAAACCAGACACTGTTATAATTCCAACATCAAAGTCGATTGTTGTTGTAGGATGTTATCAGAGAGAACATTGGGTTTTCCTCTCACATTTGAATTCTGCCATTGCCTTCATCAAAGGGGACCCATGCTCCAATTTTAGTCAGTGACAGCCTTATTAATCTTTTACAGGGCACATCTATTTGAATTTCAGAAAGCAAACTTTATCTGGCTACAAAACAGGAAATTCATAAACCCAGCATTAGTATGGATGTAAAATACAGGGATTACTGTAGGTGCATGTGTGTCATTTTCACTGCTATCGACCTTTTTATGGCATTGAGCCTGTAACAGTGATGCGGAGCCTTCAGTTTCAGGACAAACTCTCTTTGCAGAGTTCTTTTTCTTTTTTAGAAGAAGTATAGCAATACAATTAAACAGTGCTCCGGGTATTCCAGGTTGAATTAATTGCCTTTAACTATCGGTTTTCCCTTTTTATTCTCAGCTTTCGATTTAAATTACAGCCTGATGTATACTGAATTCATAATGAGATGTTTTTGTAACAAAAGGGGGCTTTTTTTATGCTTGTGCATGCTTATGTTATAGTTTTGTTTCTACAATGTTCAAATGTTCCGACTGTTACTAAGAATTTGTCACATACTCGTTGACCCCAGACAGCTCAATTTACAACCTATTCCTCTTACTGCACCCTGTATTTAGCATTGAGGCCATAGTGCTTGGGTTAAAGAAGCAAATTGCTCTCTATCATTTGTTCATTGCTTTGGAGTCTACACCTAATGCAAATACCATTTCCTAATGAAAGGAACCAAAGGGGGATATGCTGCCCTTTGAATTTAACAATCACCTTTCAAATTATCTTCCCATGTGGAATTCAGTCCCAATGCAATTTGTCTCCACTGAACTAGCTGGTTAGGCCAGAAAACAGAGATAAACCCAATGTAGGAACCCAGATAAGCCCAATGTACACTACATTACCAAAAGTATGTGGACACCTATTCGTCAAACATCTCATTCCAAAATCATGGACATTAATATGAGCTTGGTCCCCCCTTTGCTGCTATAACAGCCTCCACTCTTCTGGGAAGGCTCTCCACTAGATGTTGGAACATTGCTACAGGGATGTACTTCTATTCACCCACAAGAGCAATAGTGAGGTCGGGCACTGATGTTGGGCGATTAGGCCTGGCTGGCAGGTGTTCGATGGGGTTGAGGTCTGTGCTCTGTGAAGGCCAGTCAAGTTCTTCCACATCGATCTCGACAAACCATTTCTTTATGGGCCTCGATTTGTGCACATGGGCATTGTCAGGCTGAAACAGGAAAGGGCCTTGCCACGAAGTTGGAAACACAGAATCATCTAGAATGTCATTGTATGCTGTAGTAATATTTCCCTTCACTGGCGCTAAGGTGCCAAGCCTGAACCATGAAAAACAGCCCCAGACAACTATTCCTCCTCCACGAAACTTTACAGTTGGCACTATGCATTGGGACAGGTAGTGTACTCCTGGCATCCTCCTAATCTAGATTCGTCCTTCGGACTGCCAGATGGTGAAGCGTGATTCATCACTCCAGGGAACGTGTTTCCACTGCTCCAGAGTCCAATGGCAGCAAGCTCTACACCACTCCAGTCGACGCTTGACATAGAACAGGGTGATCTTAGGCTTGTGTACGGCTGCTCGGCCATCGCAACCCTTTTCATGAAGCTGCCGACGAACAGTTATTGTGCTGACATTGCTTTTACCATTTGTAAAAACACCCCTGCACACTGCAGTCGTCCATGGAAAGAAAACTGTTTGGCTGTGTGCTGTGCCAGTGTCTCTGTCCCAATGTACGATGTCCTACCATTCCCAGTACAATGTGGGAACATAGCATGGGTGGGATCCAGTGCCATGATTGGCACAGGCCTCTAGTCAGCTGTAGCACACAAAGGGAGGATTTGTATTGGGTTTGAGTTGAATGATCCTGGATCAGTGCCCTAGGGCCCTATTCACCTAGAGTCACCCCTGTCCTGATGCTTAAGCCCTCAATCAATGAATTATACTGCCTCAGACTACTGCAGTAGAAAGACAAATCCACTGAGTTACATCATATGTGCTATTTTCCCTGGAAACACTGATCGTATCTGACATTATTTGTTATATGTGTTATTGAAGTAACCCGGTATTGCTATAATCAAACCATTTATACTTACATAAAAGAACAATTGACATGGAAAGCTTAGTAATGATCAAAAATGTCAATGATAATCATGTGATTAACATATTAAACCTTTATTTTGATGACCTCTTTTTTAGAAACATGAAAATGGAAATTGCCAATGGCTGTATATGGTAACAAACATACAGTAGCATGCATGGCTTTGGGTCTATGCATCTGCGTCACTGGATAGATAGGGTTTGATGGGTTGAAAGAGATGCATTGCATTTCAGTACCTCAAATTCATTGCATTTCAGGCTCTGCGTTGCATTTTAGTCTCTTAAAGCCCAAGTTTAATTTATTTTCATCTGATCTCTTCTTAATGCTATCCGGACTATTTGCATTGTGTGCCCCCCCCCCCGACCCCTTTTTTTACACTGCTGTTACTCTCTGTTTATCATATATGCATAGCCACTTTAACTATACATTCATGTACATACTATCTCAATTGGGCCGACCAACCAGTGCTCCCGCACATTGGCTAACTGGGCTATCTGCATTATGTCCAGCATTATGTCCTGCTACTCTCTGTTCATCATATATGCATAGTCACTTTAAACATATCTACATGTACATACTACCTCAATCAGCCTGACTAACCAGTGTCTGTATGTAGCCTCGCTACTTTTATAGCCACGCTACTTTATGTAGCCTGTCTTTTTACTGTTGTTTTATTTCTTTACTTACCTATTGTTCAACTAATACCTTTTTTGCACTAGTGGTTAGAGCCTGTAAGTAAGCATTTCACTGTAAGGTCTACTACATCTGTTGTATTTGGCGCACGTGACAAGTAAACTTTGGTTTGATTTGACATATGGATGTCAAGGCTGTGTCATTTTTTTATTTGCTTCCACTGTTAGCATGCATATATTAGTATTTGAAACCTGTGTGAAGACATACACACACAGAGACACACACACACACTTTTGAAAAGCCACCCACTGCTTTTTCCTTTTCTTATAACAAGCAGTGACAACAAGGGTGAAGAGGCAAAAAATAGCAGATTGAAGTTGCTTTTAATCAACTCTGACTATATCGCACATCTTCCCCCTTAATCGGTGCTGCCAAGTGGAAAATATATATATTTTTCTGTAATAATGTATTTAGTGGCTGTGGCCAATTGTGTACAGTCTATGATTAACTTTTATTTTTTGGGGGCTATGATGCCAAGGATGAATAATCAGGGCAAACGTGACTATCAAAATATATAATAAGTAATCATAGCGTGAATAGTATGCCGTTTTAGCCCTCTGGACGAATCTACCCTTGCATAACACTGACGTAACCAGGCAACTTACCATATCCAAACATGGGCGGACGACATGGTTCCTTTCTGGCTAGAGAAGATGAGGGACCATTGAAGAGTCAGTCTGAAAGGCACAGAAAGAGAAGGGCAGAGTTAGTGTCAGGATATCCTTAGTGGTTGAGATGATATGTTAATAGGAGGAGAGCTCAGAGATTTAGCCTGTCAGTTCACTGGACACTAAGTCATCCAAGAGCTTTCCAACAGTGTCTAGAGACTTCTCTCGAGAGCCATTATTTCTTAAAAGATGGAGAATGGGATAAAATACGCTGACTGTTGAGTTTACAATAGAGTGAACTAAATAACACTAGAGTGAACTAAAAAACAATAGAGAACTAAATAACACTAGAGTGAACTAAAAAACAGAATGAGAATGAAACAATAATCTTAGATTATTTTAGATTGATTTCCAACCACAAATTAGATAGTGTTGGTTCCATACACTGTCGTTGTGCCGAAAGGAGATTTTTTGAATGTGACTTGAAGTTTCCCAGACCCATAATAAGCCTAAGCCTGGACTAAAAACCACGCCTATGGAATTGCTCCGTTGAAAGATGTGTTTTATTCCAGGCCCATGTATTTCACCTGTCATGGAAACCAGCCTTTAGAACTAAAGTACAGTATATTCTCCTCTGGAAATTATCCTGCATCTAACAACCAGCTATGTGCTACCTTGTTATTTCCTCCCCAGCAAATGTTATTATATGACAGCATAGTCGTGGAACGCCATGCCCTCATTACTGCTAAACTGTTTTGAATATCTGACAGTGATATGGCCATTGATCCCCTCTTTTCGTATTGCACTTGGCAGCTTCGTGCTCTTTTATATTTCCCACCCCAACATAACCACATCTCTTATGTTTCACCATGTTGCATTTGAAATGAAGGGAAAAGACAGAATAGCTAAAGTCTCTCACTGAAAATATAAAAAGGGGAACTTTTTAACAGTCTCAGGGTAAAAATGAGCTCACTTGCACTGTTGCCCGGCAAGTTATGAGCCAGCATAAATGTGTATGCCAGGTAGAGTGATAGAGCAGAGGCTTTCTGACACAAGCCTTTTAATGACGGGGTCTAGTTTTTGATAGCGTCTCCTTACGCCTTTAAAAAGGTAGCCTGCAGAGGTTTCAGCCTGCAGATCGGTGGGGTTTTGCACAGGTGGAAGGACACACAGCTGCTGGCTCCATCTGGCCCCACTCTCATCCCCCAGAGAGAGGGATAGACAGGGGGAGGAAGGGATGGATGGATGAGGGGAAGGATGGCGTCTGTAATGGTTGGGGGAAAGGGTGAGCAGCCAGACTAAGACTGTCATGGCGGCGCCCTAGAATTGGGCTTGAGATCTTCACCCTTCACTGACTCTGTCCCCCAGTGGAGAAGGCTCAGAGGAGAGAGGTTGCCCAGATTGTGAGGCATTCATATGGGTGGGGAGAAGGTGGTGGTTCAGGGGGCCCAGTCGGCTGGACTGTGGTGCTTGCAACACCAGGGTTGTGGGATTGATTCCCACCTGGGCGAAATACTGAATCTGTTCTGCAAGTCGCTATGAATTAAAGTGTCTGTCAATTGATTATAATGTTAAGTGTTTCCACTGTTAGCCGTTCCATTCTAGCTGGACTCTGTCGATGAGGATACTATCAAAATATATTTTCAGTCCACCCACTATAGAGCCAACAGCCAATAAAGAGCATAGCCCAACACAAGTGCTGGTCAATTGAAAAGGATTACTCATTGAAAATATACAGGCTTGCTCTGTTAGGGCTGAAGTATGTTAGAGAGGGTTGGGAGGAAAATACTGTTATTTTCTAGCTAGCTCCATCTACATTTCAGCCCCAAACAGGCTTTCCCCAAGTGTGCTAATCATCTTGCGAGTCTCTCCTCACCCAAAGGCCTGCATGGGGTCCATCTTTTAACTCAACGCCATGGAGATTTTCCATTCGGCCACTCTCTCTCTGCTATGGCCCACTGCATAGTCTCCTCTTTCCTGGAGCTTTGCAGCGTTTTGCCGTGTCTGGTCCTGCATACCTTACCTCCCTCCCTCCTGTTTCCCTTCTTTCTCTATCTATATTTCACTCCATTGTTCTCTTTGTGTTCTCTTTCGCTCATCAAATCTCATTGTTTCACTCATTCTCTCTCTTCCTCGTTTCAGTGTGAATGTAATTGTGCATTCTCGTTCCACAGATTCAGCCAGACTCTGCTCGATATAGGACTGCAGTGCAGTGCAGTTTCCCGTATTGTAGTTTTGATTGTATTTCAGATTTTCTCTCTATGTGAACTTCTCATAACTGAAGAGGCTTGCATGGCTCAAAGACCCTATGAGCTATGCCCGAGGATAGGTTATTATACTAGATAGGTTCAGATGAATAACATAGTAGTTCTCTATGTTGGAGATTGGATGTTGGGTTGAAAGATTTGTTGCTACAACAGAAAACACAACGCTCCATAGTCCATTAAAGACGGCTCCTGCAGGTCACCCATAATCAAATCAAACTTTGTTTGTCACATGCGCTGAATACAACAAGTGTAGACCTTACAGTGAATTGGTTACTTACAAGCTCTTAACCAATAGTGTAGTTCAAGAAGAGTTAAGAAAATATTTACCAAATAAAATAAATACAAATAAATAAAAGGCATTTAGCTCGTCTGGTAGGCTTGCGTCACTGGGCATCTCATGTCTGGGTTTCCCTTTGTAGTCCCTGAGAAAACATTTACTTGAGAAAACAAAAACAACTGTGTTTGTTTGGCTGCAACGAGTTATCGGTTCTACGAGTTATCGGTCATTTATCATTCATAATGCTTATTCATAGTGGAGTTTGCTGTGGTGGAGGAGAGAATATGTATAAGAGCTTCACATCACAAGGATATTTACACGCTTCAGACAGTGTGCCTTTGGAGAGGCCATCTCTCAATCATCAGACTGGCTTGTGATGTTTTTGATGTACCCTTGATGTAACCACGGGGCTAAGAGCTAGCCTGACACTACATTTTGATTTTTCTCATATTGGTTGCATAAAGCTGCTGTGTTAAAAAACAAAATCCCGATAAATAAAAAGTCTATACTAAATTATTGAACTCCATCTCACATGAGCTCCGAGAGCTTTTAGTCACTGTCTGATAGTCTTGCCCCTAATGCCATCTCAGGAGTTCAAGGCCAGTAAAAAGGAATATTATTTATGGAGCTGAAAGCCAGTGTGTCTGAGAAGAGGTAATGTCACTCTTGGGGGACGCAGTCACAACCAGAATGTAAACAAGAGGGCCTCAGTTAGCATTAGCATCACATAGCTCACTGTTTGGAGCAGTCTGTGCATTCTGTTAGACATTACAATGCAGTTTCTGGAAGCCTTGCAGACACAGACATCACAGAATTTGTTGGCCTGTTCTTCTTGCAGGCCCCGTCTGTTTGTGAAGATGTTGAGAGATTGAGGTGCAGTTGAATATTTAGTTGTGTAATATGCAACGTTAAGCATGCAAGGAAATTGAGCTTTGCTACCGTGTACTTTGCTGTGAGCTACAAGATGTCATACATATTGCTTCAGGAGTTAAGTAATCACAGTCGTCATCAAACTTATAATGAGTTGTTCTGAAACAGGAGTCAGCCTCAATTGATTTAGCAGGAAAAATACAACTAATTGATATCTCTGCTGTTTTAATTTTTTTTTATCAGGAGTGGATTTGTAAACAGTGTCACATTTCCAATTGTTTTCTTTCATGCTTGGCGTCTCAGAAGACAGTATGTAGGCCACAGAAATAGACATTTGGAGTCCAAAAGAACATCAGATTCCCTTAATGCTATAAATGTGGAATCAAGGAAAGGTAAAGATGCTGAGCTTTGCTACACTGACACAGGAAAATGTCTCAAGAGACATTGGTAGAAATGCAGGACGGAGCACATCAACAATGACTCACAGCTTTCCATGTTGCAGCTTTCCATTTCGCTTACATACAGTGGCTTGCAAAATAATTAATCCCCTTGCCATTTTTCATTTTGCTGCATTACAACCTGTAATTTTAATGGATTTTTATTTGGATTTCATGAGATGAACGTACACAAAATAATCCAAATTGGTGAAGTGAAATGAAAGAAATTTGAACAAAAAAAACCCGGAAAAGTTGTGCATGCATATGTATTCATCCCCTTTGCTATGAAGCCCCTAAATAAGATCTGGTGCAACCAATTACCTTCAGCTGTCACATAATTAGTTAAACAAAGTCCACCTGTGTCACATGATCTGTCACATGATCTCAGTATGTGCTCTCAAGTTCAGTTTTTTCTCTTATTTCTTGTTTGTCTTACACAAAAAAAATGATTTTGCATCTTCAAAGTGATAGGCATGTTGTGTAAATCAAATTATACAACCCCCCCCAAAAAATATATTTTAATTGATTGTGAGGCTACAAAATAGGAAAAATGCCAAGGGGGTGAATACAAGCCACTGTATTGTTTGTGGACTAGCTCTGCGTCAATACCATTCCCCCCAAACTGCTACAAGACAAACTCTCCCAATTGAACATGTCCAGCTCCATCAGTCAGTGGATCACTGACTTCCTGACCAACAGAACGCGACACGTGAAGCTGGGAAAACACTTTTTGGACTCTCTATCCCTCAGCACAGGAGCGCCGCAAGGCTGCGTGCTCTCACCTCTACTCTAGTCACTCTATATCAATGACCGCACCTCCAACAATGCTTCTGTCAAAGTACTCAAGATTCCAGGTGACACCCCTCTGGTTGGTATCATCACCGATGGTGATAAGTCCATGTACCGTTGAGAGGTTGCCTGCCTGGTGGTCTTGTGCAGTCGCAAATAACCTAGAACTCAACACATACAAAACCGTGGAGATGGTGGTGGACTTCAGAAATCGTCCACCACCATCTCTCCCCCTGGAGATTGACGGCTCAGCTGTTAGCGCGGCTAAAGCATGCAGAATCCTGGGAGCATCATCTCCCATATCCTCAAATACTCACGGGCGCCAGGTAGAATGGAGGGTAGGAGCGTTTATTCTGACATAACTGGTCCTCTCACCTGAACAAAGTAGGTTTTAGCACTCCTATTTGTGTTACATAGTTTAGTAACTTTTATAGGAGAGTAACAGTAAACCACAATGACAACACACTGCAAAACAACTTGAGATGTGTGTTATGTATTCTATGTTTTATAATTCATAAAATGCAGCCTTTAAAAGACATGTGCAGTTTATGGATTTCCACATGGACACACTGAAGTATACATTAGTGCTACAGTTTGTCAGCTAAAATCAGCAAGCAATATTTCATCAATAAAGCAAGACAATTAGGCCTAGTTGACACATGTACTGTACTGTTACTAATGTGTTTTGCTTTTAACAAACTGTTCTCACGGGCCATTCCTACACCTTTTACACTGACAGTTATGCAACCATCCATGTGCGTCTTTACAATTCCACTTGGAGGATATTTTTTATACAGTTAAGTCACAGGATGTACAGTACAATACAGGTCAAAAGTTTTAGAACACCTACTCATTCATTCATTAACATCTACTCATTCATATGCTGAGCAATTGTTGGCTGCTTTTCCTTCCCTCTGCGGTTTGACTCATCCCAAACCATCTCAATTTGGTTGAGGTCGGGGGACTGTGGAGGCCAGGTCATCTGATGCAGCACTCCATCACTCTCCTTGTTGGGTCATTATCATGTTGAAAAACAAATCAATGTCCCACTAAGCTCAAACCAGATGGGATGGCGTATCACTGCAGAATGCTGTGATAGCCGTGCTGGTTAAGTGTGCATTGAATTCTAAATAAATCACAGACAGTGTCACCAGCAAAACATCCCCACACCATAACACCTCCTCTTCCATGCTTTATGGTGGGAATACACATGCAGAGATCATCCGTTCACCTACACCACGTCTCACAAAGACACGACGGTTGGAACCAAAAATCACAAATTTGGACTCCAGATCAAAGGACACATTTCACCGGTCTGATGTCCATTCCTCGTGTTTCTTGGCCCGAGCAAGTCTCTTCTGCTTATTGAGATCCTTTAGTAGTGGTTTCTTTGCAGCAATTCGACCATGAAGGCCTGATTCATACAGTCTCCTCTGAACAGTTGATGTTGAGATGTCTGTTACTTGAACTCTGTAAAGAATTTATTTGGGCTGCAATTTCTGAGGCTGGTAACTCTAATGAACTCTTCCTCTACAGCAGAACCAGAGCCATGAGAGCCAGTTTCATCATACCGCTTGATGGTTTTTGCGAATGCACTTGAACAAACTTTAAAAGTTCTTGAAAGTGTCTGGATTGACTGACCATCATGTCTTAAAGTAATGATGGACTGTCATTTATCTTTGCTTATCTGAGCTGTTCTTGCCATAAGATGGACTTGTTCTTTTACCAAATAGGGCTATCTTCTGTATACCGCCCCTACCTTGTCACAACACAACTGATTGGCTCAAATGCATGAAGAAAGAAAGAAAGCACATATGTTAATTGAAATGCATTCCAGGTGACGACCTCATGAGCTGGTTGAGAGAATGCCAAGTGTGTGCAAAGCTGTCATAAAGGCAAATGGTGGATATTTGAAGAATCTCAAATATAAAATATATTTAGATTTTACACTTTTTTTGTTATTACTTTATTCCATATGTGTTATTTCATAGTTTGGATGTGTTTACAATTATTCTACAATGTAGAAAATAGTAAATATAAAGAAAAACCCTTGAATGAGTAGATGTACATTACCGGTCAAAAGTTTAGAACAATAATGTATAACAAAAACCTGATGTTTTAGCTGAGGTTTGTGTAAAAAAAGACATTATGAATTCTTCCCACTCATTTTCAATGAGGCAACCATAAAATATTGAGTGATTCATGCTAAATGATTTCACCCTTGCACCCTCTCTCAAGTGTGGAAGGAGATCAACGGCAAAAATAACTATTATAATGATGGCATTGACACAACCCCCTTAAGTGAGTATCAATGAGAGGAAGGCTTTCTCCGTCTACTTCGATGGGCTCATCCATGATTCTCTTTACATGCTAATGTACGAAGCCACTGGACCGAGAAGTGGAGCCAGTTGCAATGTTTGCAATTAAAATGTTGTATTTTCTTTACTCGCCGTGAAAGGTAGTATGTCTTGAAATGACTGAGGCATCCATAGATTCGCTGAGCTATGATGTTTGCGAAGAACTGAAGACGAGAGGCAATATTGCCATCAACGTATTAATACACAACAGATCTGTGGAGCTGTTCAAGCATTAAGTCCAATCAGAGGCATCGTATACCACCACGCCGGTGCCCTAAATGACTCCATTCCTTATTTGCTGCTGTGAGGTTCTGTCATTTTAATTAGTTTTGTTGGACTTGCAGACTTGTTTTTCCCTTATGAAGTATTATTAAGCCCAGGCAATCCATCATTCTCACCAGCAATGCCGTTTATCCATGATGAGTACAGCAGAATATTTCTCAAATATGATGTGGAGTCAGTTCATTTCACAATGAAGTTTGCATTTGACTCATTGATGTCACATGTGGGTTACAATGTAAAACACAAATGCTGGATGGTGTTTCATGTAGACAAGGAAACAAATAGATAAGGCACTGAGTAAATATTGTTGTTTACAATGACAACAGGCACTATTTATGAAGTAACCTCATAACTTTGCCTATGTATGCCTATTAAATCATTTAATGCATACCGCATATGGGGCATACCAACATGAATAAGCTTAGCCCACTTAAATTGATAAATGCAACAACAATAACAGTTTTTTTCCCTTCAAATGATATATTGAGACACTCAGAACGCATCGGAAGGTGAGCAAATATAATCTAGAATTAAATTAAATATAAAACTATGGCATTTTTTGTATGTTACCTTTAATGTTTGGCAAAAATGCCCACTTTACTCATGTGTTTGTGTCCCAAACTTTACCACAACTGTAATTTGTCAACCAGAGGACATAGTCACATTTTGATGTGACATCACTGGATATGGGGTTTTATACCAGCCATAAATCAAGGCTCTGAAAGGGGAAAACAAAGGAAATAAACTCGTAAATCATTTTGGCGAACCAGCATCAATACATTTTACAACTCCTGTCTCCTCCATTCAACATCTATATACATTACATACCCACTGTTCGTTCCCATCTCAAACATCAGCATATTTCAATCTAAGCCTACCTATCAGTTGAATAAGTTTTACTGTACCTCATATCACAAGTTAAGGCAGTAATAGCATGGACCACCACAGTTGCATTTTTCAACTGTGAAAATCTTGAGTATGAGACTAAAGAGTGTAGTATTAATATATTTAATTCAGTCCACTGTTCAGTACCTCATACAGTAGGTACCCATAAATAACCAAAACCTCACTACAAACCATTGTATTCTGGATGTTTATGTTTCTTCTATCTTCAACTCAGGCCACTATTCAGTACCTCATAGGTACCTACCTAGTACAGTACTTCATAGGTACCTATAACTAGGATCTATATCTTAGCCTTAACTTTGTGTTTTGTTGTATCTTATCATACAGAAGAAGTGTGTTTGTGAATAATTGAAGGACCAGGCCATTTCCTATGTATGTGAGCAGGGTATTTTCAGGGGTACAGTGGGGAGAAGTCAATGGGGCCATATCCTGGAACAGATTGCGCTGAGTATACCGCGTACCGAGCTCTCTGCCAGCATAAGCACATTCAATAGTTAGTGGCATGGCTGTTGGCCTCCTTTTCCTTTGATAAAAACTGGCTTTTGTTTTCCTCGATCAGAACAAAGTAAAGTGCATGAATCAAAAGCTTTTTGAAGGCCATTATTCATTATAATCCTGTCGGAAGTCATTCATTTTAAGAGGAATCGATTTCAATTGGAAGTAAATTTATTTAATTATAAGATATGAAGTGTGAGGCTAGGATTTTAATGTGTAGTATTCACCTAAAGGTTTTATAATAATATAATTTATAACAGTTCTCTTCTTCGCGAATACCATCAACGTGGATCAAACATCTACCAATTATTTGTTCATTAGCATACCGTTTAGGAGCTAATGAACTATTAATAAGTATAATTTGACTGGTCAATGACATTAATTGGATTAACTTCTCTTCTTTTTGCTTTAGGATAGGCCATAGAGATGGTTAGAGGACTTTTCATTGGATCTGTCGGATTATGGAATCTGTGAGCGCCCAGGCAGTGCCACTAAGGCCATCTCCATTTTGAGGAAGTACATTTTCTTCTTCCACTACTTGTATGAGTTGGCAAACAAACTGAAAGGTTGCACACTGCCACCTGGACTGTGTTGTTTGAACAGGTATAAAGCAAAGGTTGGATATTTATTGCCACCTGCAGTTTTGGAATGCTTACTTACAAGTATAATTCATTGTCTGATCCCTCCTGACGACCTGGATGGAATTATGTGATCCTTTATTAACCCACAGGAAGTCCCACCCAGTTGACTACTTCAAAATGGTGAAAGTCCTCAAGGGTGCTGCCCAAACTTAAATGGATTTTTTGATATGTTTTTTTCCCATAACTTGACATGCATTAAGCTTACAATCCTAAGGGCAAATCCATAATGGTGTTGACAGGATATGATCAAGTCGAGAATACATTGTCAGTCACAGTTGTAAGGGAAGTGTTAGGGATTCATGTGATAAGTAATACATTGCACGCTGTATAGCATGACTGATAAGACTTCAACACGATATTGATGTTGAAGTTCGGCACACTGGCGGTAACACTTTATCTCGGAACCTGTTTCCACCATAACACCTTTAACACATTTTACCACCATAGGAGTATGTTTGTGCTGTAAGTTTGCCACAGCATCATAGGAGGATTGTGCTGTTATTTTACTCCAGCATCATAGGAGGATTGTGCTGTTATTTTACTACAGCATCATAGAAGGATGTTTGAGCTGTCATTTTACCACAGTATCATAAGAGGATGTTTGTGCTGTCATTTTACCACAGTATCATAAGAGGATGTTTGTGCTGTCATTTTACCACAGTATCATAAGAGGATGTTTGAGCTGTCATTTTACCACAGTATCATAAGAGGATGTTTGTGCTGTCATTTTACCACAGTATCATAAGAGGATGTTTGAGCTGTCATTTTACCACAGTATCATAAGAGGATGTTTGAGCTGTCATTTTACCACAGCATGGGAGGAGAATGTTTATGCTGTCATTTTATCACTGCATCATAGGAGGATGTTTGTGCTGTCGTTTTACCACAGCATCGTAGGAAAATGTTTATGCTGTCATTTTATCACAGCATCATAGGAAGATGTCTGTGCTGTAATTTTATCACACCACATGTGTTGCAATGTGTGTTTTGAATCTCAAAGAAAGAGTCATATCACCAATTCCAACTCAGTGTCATGAGGTCATGAGTGGTCATGAGGTCATGAGTGGTCATGAGGTCATATCTGATAAAGGAATAATCCATGATCCATGAACAATCCCTTTTCAACCAGCTACAGTATATACAGTATATACCTGTATATACTGCTATCATACTCAGCCCTGCTGTATTCACTGACCCAAATAAAGTGCAGTCCCTGTGTTAGCTGCAAACAGGTAGCAATGAAATACATGCGTGCTCTGAAAGACCCCTGCGCAATACATGTTCATGAATGAAACATGAACTTTATACGGCAGCCTGGTCTCATAGACTGGACATAAAATAGTAAATGTATATCCGGGAGACTTAAGTGAGTATGATATGTTATGTTTGATATGGTTCCAGACAGAATAAAGTTTCATCATGGACAACTTTACATGTTTTGCTAATTAGCAACTTTGCAACTACTTACTACTTTTTAGGTACTTTGAAATGACTTGGTATGTTAGCTAACCCTTCCCCTAAACCTAACCTTAACCCTTTAACCTAACCCTAACCCCTAGCCTAGCTAAGGTGAGACACCTAGCTAATGTTAGCATTCATAACATATCATACGTTTTGCATATTCATAACATATTGTACGAAATGGATGATGGACATCCACAAATTAATACATACAAACATACCATACTAATTTAAGAGTTGCAGATTTACGTTTACTATGTTATGTCTACCCTTGAGTCTAGGTTGTATGCAGTGGTACATTCCAAACTATAGAACACTGCAGCTGTTCATTTTCCAACGTTCCCCTTTTACTTCCACCCAGCGGTCCGAGTGACCATTACATGAAATAACGTAAAGAGGACTGTCGAGGACCATGGTTGAGGCGTGTGCTGAGCCTGTATTTTTATATGTCCTATTGGGTCATAGTGCATTAAGAGGATGAAGGAAGTGAGATGTCCTCATTGGACTAAGTCAATGTAGGATCCTGTAAAAGCTTCATGAGATTAAACTAGATGTAGGCCATATGTAGAGCAAAAACACTGGAACCACAATGTAAATGTCCAACTCTGCAAAAACTGGTTCAATCAATGTTGCTTCCACATAATTTCAACAAAAAGTGATGTTGAGCCTCCCAGGTGGCGCAGTGGTCTAGGGCCGTGCATCGCAGCGCTAGCTGTGCCACCAGAGGCCTTGGGTTCGCAGCCGGCCGCAACTGGGAGGTCCGTGGGGCGATGCACAATTGGGCTAGCGTCGTCCGGGTTAGGGAGGGTTTGGCCGGTAGGGATATCCTTGTCTCATCGCGCACCAGCGACTCCTGTGGCAGGCCAGGTGCAGTGCGCGCTAACCAAGGTCGCCAGGTGCACGGTGTTTGATCCGACACATTGGTGCGGCGGGCTTCCAGGTTGGATGCACACTGTGTTAAGAAGCAGTGCGGCTTGGTTGGGTTGTGTTTTGGAGGACGCATGACTTTCAACCTTCGTCTCTCCCGAGCCTGTACAGGGGTTGTAGCGATGAGACAAGATAGTAACTACTAATAATTGGATACTCTGAAATTGGGGTAAAAATTCAATTAAAAATAATAATAATGATGTTGAATGAAGTGGAAGTCAACGTAAATTTTACCCAACTTTAAACCAAACGTGAAATATTTTGTTGATTTCACGTTGACAACTCACGTTGAAATGACGTCTGTGCTCAGTGGGACATTCGTTTTTTGTGCAAGCGCAGGTTAAGTACTGTGAAGGAACTGTTCTCTACAAACACTACAGTATACAGTATGCAGACTGCTCAGACAGCATAAAAAAACTTTTTGTCTTCAAAAGTTGCCTTCATCCCAAAAGAGTTGCAACTAATCAGAAACTACGCACTACATGGGAATTACGTTGACTCCATAAAGGAATTTGGACTGGTGTGATGTGAAACATTAATGTTAAAAGTTAAGGTGCCATTTCAGATTTAGCATGTAAGTATGTTGAAACCAGAAAGTTCTGGTGTTGCCATCCCTGGTTAATGTTTGCACAGTAATTAATGACAGCATAGCAAATTTCCCATTCCTCTCCTCATTTAGCAATGCCTTGCATGAAACCACATAAATAGCAAAGAGTAACGCGAGCAAATTTACTTAAGCTGTTATTCAGGGGAAAACTATATTTTGCCTTTTTCCCTTCATACCTTTCCACCATGCGCCTTATCTCCTTTCTGCAGTGTTTGCCATTTCTGTTCTTCCAATGTCATGCTACAATTCATCCACAATCTGCCTCTGTTGTGCACAACAAATCACCATTCCCCTCTTTTTGTCTTTGTGACCACAAACTGTCTGTTTCTTATTCAGGCTCTGAAGCCCTTCACCACATTGTCCTCTCTCAGCCATTCTCTCCCCTCCGTCTGCCCCCTGTTATTTATGGAATGCAAAACTACAGAGGCAGGGAGAATGAACCTGGTGCTACGCACGTAGCCAAACCGCCCAGGCGGGCACTGCCAAGGGAAGATTGTGTACAGCCCATGTCACCAACAGGAGCCTTCTGCCACCCTTTTCCACCCCTACCAACTTGCCCTTAACCCTCCAGCATTACTAACAATGCTTATATGTGGGGACAAAAGGTTATAGGAGGAAAGAGTGAAGGAGGCAAAGATGGCTCCCATATTGGCATGTTGATCAATTCACCGTCACCTTAGACCTTGCAAGTAATCTCCCAGCGCTCGTTCATGTACGGACACGTTTGAGCAAGGTGTGGGGCAAAATAAAATACAGGTAAACGTAACTGGAGTCATTTGTCAAGACACATTGCAGTGGGGCGGTGTGATCGTCAAAAGAACGTCAAAAGGGGTATGTGTTGTCTTCCCTCTCATTGATTAAACGACAATTGAAAAATTAAATAAAAGGATTACTGGCTTCTGCAGGGGACTGATTTCTCATTATTTTTCAAATCCCTTCCACAAGATCCAATACTGAAATAATATTCTGCCTGTCTTCCATTTAGAACCCCCTTCACTGTGTTTTGATTTATAATTTATTTTGTCAGGTTGAAATGTGCATCTTTCATGATCTAGTATTTTTTAAGCATCCACAAAGAGTTTTTGCTGCATGCTTCGCACCCGTCCCCCAAAGAGCAGCTTACCGCAGTCTAGGCTGAGAAATCCAAGCAGAGTTGACTCCATTTCCTATCCCTTCGCTATCCTGAGGTAGCTGTCAAACTGTTAGCCTTGTTACTATGCTGCTCCCATGTACCCAGCTGCAATCCATTATAACGGGGGCGAGCTAATGCTCTATGGAAGCCTGTCCTGGCATCCTACCATTGATTTTCTGCAGGTGTAGGGTGACTGTGTTGTGAAACCGAGGAGAGAGTTGCCCGTCTTCCAAGGTCAGGAGAGCTGAAATCAGGATATAACCCTCCCCAGGTGGTTAGAATCCAGGATATAACCCTTCCCAGCTGGTTAGAGTCCAGGATATAACCCTCCCCAGCTGGGTAGAGACCAAGATATAACTCTACTCAACTGGGTAGAGACCAGGATATTTCCCTCCCCAGCTGGGTAGAGGCCAGAATATATCCCTCTCCAGTTGGGTAGAGACCAGGATATAACCCTCCCCAGCTGGGTAGAGTCCAGAATATAACCCTCCCCAGCTGGGTAGACTCCAGGATATAACCCTCCCCAGCTGGGTAGAGACCAGGATATAACCCTCCCCAGCTGGGTAGAGACCAGGATATAACCTTCCCCAACTGGTTAGAGTCTAGGATATAACCCTCCCCAGCTGGTTAGAGTCCAGGATATAACCCTCCCCAGCTGGTTAGAGTCCAGGATATAACCCTCCCCAGCTGGGTAGAGAACAGGATATAACCCTCCCCAGCTGGGTAGAGTCCAGGATATAACCCTCCCCAGCTGGGTAGAGACCAGGATATAACCCTCCCTAGCTGGGTAGAGTCCAGGATATAACCCTCCCTAGCTGGTTAGAGTCCAGGATATAACCCTCCCCAGCTGGGTAGAGTCCAGGATATATCCCTCTCCAGCTGGGTAGAGTCCAGGATATATCCCTCTCCAGCTGGGTAGAGACCAAGATATAACTCTACTCAACTGGGTAGAGACCAGGATATATCCCTCTCCAGCTGGGTAGAGACCAAGATATAACTCTACTCAACTGGGTAGAGACCAGGATATATCCCTCTCCAGCTGGGTAGAGACCAAGATATAACTCTACTCAACTGGGTAGAGACCAGGATATTTCCCTCCCCAGCTGGGTAGAGGCCAGAATATATCCCTCTCCAGTTGGGTAGAGACCAGGATATAACCCTCACCAGCTGGGTAGAGGCCAGAATATATCCCTCTCCAGTTGGGTAGAGACCAAGATATAACCCTACTCAACTGGGTAGAGACCAGGATATAACCCTCCCCAGCTGGGTAGAGGCCAGAATATATCCCTCTCCAGTTGGGTAGAGACCAAGATATAACCCTACTCAACTGGGTAGAGATCAGGATATAACCCTCCCCAACTGGGTAGAGTCCAGAATATAACCCTCCCCAGCTGGGTAGAGACCAGGATATAACCCTCCCCAGCTGGGTAGAGACCAGGATATAACCCTCCCCAGCTGGGTAGAGTCCAGGATATAACCCTCCCCAGTTGGGTAGAGTCCAGGATATAACCCTCCCTAGCTGGGTAGAGTCCAGGATATAAACCTCCCTAGCTGGGTAGAGTCTAGGATATAACCCTCCCCAGCTGGGTAGAGTCCAGGATATAACCCTCCCTAGCTGGGTAGAGTCCAGGATATAACCCTCCCTAGCTGGTTAGAGTCCAGGATATAACCCTCCCTAGCTGGTTAGAGTCCAGGATATAACCCTCCCCAGCTGGGTAGAGTCCAGGATATAACCCTCCCCAGCTGGGTAGAGTCCAGGATATAACCCTCCCCAGCTGGGTAGAGTCCAGGATATATCCCTCTCCAGCTGGGTAGAGACCAAGATATAACTCTACTCAACTGGGTAGAGACCAGGATATATCCCTCTCCAGCTGGGTAGAGACCAAGATATAACTCTACTCAACTGGGTAGAGACCAGGACATATCCCTCTCCAGCTGGGTAGAGACCAAGATATAACTCTACTCAACTGGGTAGAGACCAGGATATTCCCTCCCCAGCTGGGTAGAGGCCAGAATATATCCCTCTGCAGTTGGGTAGAGACCAGGATATAACCCTCCCTAGCTGGGTAGAGTCTAGGATATAACCCTCCCCAGCTGGGTAGAGTCCAGGATATAACCCTCCCTAGCTGGGTAGAGTCCAGGATATAACCCTCCCTAGCTGGTTAGAGTCCAGGATATAACCCTCCCCAGCTGGGTAGAGTCCAGGATATAACCCTCCCCAGCTGGGTAGAGTCCAGGATATAACCCTCCCCAGCTGGGTAGAGTCCAGGATATATCCCTCTCCAGCTGGGTAGAGACCAAGATATAACTCTACTCAACTGGGTAGAGACCAGGATATATCCCTCTCCAGCTGGGTAGAGACCAAGATATAACTCTACTCAACTGGGTAGAGACCAGGATATATCCCTCTCCAGCTGGGTAGAGACCAAGATATAACTCTACTCAACTGGGTAGAGACCAGGATATTCCCTCCCCAGCTGGGTAGAGGCCAGAATATATCCCTCTCCAGTTGGGTAGAGACCAGGATATAAACCTCCCTAGCTGGGTAGAGTCTAGGATATAACCCTCCCCAGCTGGGTAGAGTCCAGGATATAACCCTCCCTAGCTGGGTAGAGTCTAGGATATAACCCTCCCCAGCTGGGTAGAGTCTAGGATATAACCCTCCCCAGCTGGGTAGAGTCCAGGATATAACCCTCCCTAGCTGGGTAGAGTCCAGGATATAACCCTCCCTAGCTGGTTAGAGTCCAGGATATAACCCTCCCCAGCTGGGTAGAGTCCAGGATATAACCCTCCCCAGCTGGGTAGAGACCAGGATATAACCCTCCCCAGCTGGGTAGAGACCAGGATATAACCCTCCCCAGCTGGGTAGAGTCCAGGATATAACCCTCCCCAGCTGGGTAGAGTCCAGGATATAACCCTCCCTAGCTGGGTAGAGTCCAGGATATAACCCTCCCTAGCTGGGTAGAGTCTAGGATATAACCCTCCCCAGCTGGGTAGAGTCCAGGATATAACCCTCCCTAGCTGGGTAGAGTCCAGGATATAACCCTCCCTAGCTGGTTAGAGTCCAGGATATAACCCTCCCCAGCTGGGTAGAGTCCAGGATATAACCCTCCCCAGCTGGGTAGAGTCCAGGATATAACCCTCCCCAGCTGGGTAGAGTCCAGGATATATCCCTCTCCAGCTGGGTAGAGACCAAGATATAACTCTACTCAACTGGGTAGAGACCAGGATATATCCCTCTCCAGCTGGGTAGAGACCAAGATATAACTCTACTCAACTGGGTAGAGACCAGGACATATCCCTCTCCAGCTGGGTAGAGACCAAGATATAACTCTACTCAACTGGGTAGAGACCAGGATATTCCCTCCCCAGCTGGGTAGAGGCCAGAATATATCCCTCTGCAGTTGGGTAGAGACCAGGATATAACCCTCCCTAGCTGGGTAGAGTCTAGGATATAACCCTCCCCAGCTGGGTAGAGTCCAGGATATAACCCTCCCTAGCTGGGTAGAGTCCAGGATATAACCCTCCCTAGCTGGTTAGAGTCCAGGATATAACCCTCCCCAGCTGGGTAGAGTCCAGGATATAACCCTCCCCAGCTGGGTAGAGTCCAGGATATAACCCTCCCCAGCTGGGTAGAGTCCAGGATATATCCCTCTCCAGCTGGGTAGAGACCAAGATATAACTCTACTCAACTGGGTAGAGACCAGGATATATCCCTCTCCAGCTGGGTAGAGACCAAGATATAACTCTACTCAACTGGGTAGAGACCAGGATATATCCCTCTCCAGCTGGGTAGAGACCAAGATATAACTCTACTCAACTGGGTAGAGACCAGGATATTCCCTCCCCAGCTGGGTAGAGGCCAGAATATATCCCTCTCCAGTTGGGTAGAGACCAGGATATAACCCTCACCAGCTGGGTAGAGGCCAGAATATATCCCTCTCCAGTTGGGTAGAGACCAAGATATAACCCTACTCAACTGGGTAGAGACCAGGATATAACCCTCCCCAGCTGGGTAGAGGCCAGAATATATCCCTCTCCAGTTGGGTAGAGACCAAGATATAACCCTACTCAACTGGGTAGAGACCAGGATATAACCCTCCCCAACTGGGTAGAGTCCAGAATATAACCCTCCCCAGCTGGGTAAAGACCAGGATATAACCCTCCCCAACTGGGTAGAGTCCAGGATATAACCCTCCCCAACTGGGTAGAGTCCAGGATATAACCCTCCCCAGCTGGGTAGAGACCAGGATATAACCCTCCCCAGCTGGGTAGAGTCCAGGATATAACCCTCCCCAGCTGGGTAGAGACCAGGATATAACCCTCCCCAGCTGGGTAGAGAACAGGATATAACCCTCCCCAGCTGGGTAGAGACCAGGATATAACCCTCCCTAGCTGGGTAGAGTCCAGGATATAACCCTCCCCAGCTGGGTAGAGAACAGGATATAACCCTCCCCAGCTGGGTAGAGTCCAGGATATAACCCTCCCTAGCTGGGTAGAGTCCAGGATATAACCCTCCCCAGCTGGGTAGAGAACAGGATATAACCCTCCCCAGCTGGGTAGAGAGCAGGATATAACCCTCCCCAGCTGGGTAGAGGCCAGAATATATCCCTCTCCAGGTGGGTAGAGACCAAGATATAACTCTACTCAACTGGGTAGAGAGCAGGATATATCCCTCTCCAGCTGGGTAGAGACCAAGATATAACTCTACTCAACTGGGTAGAGACCAGGATATTTCCCTCCCCCAGCTGGGTAGAGGCCAGAATATATCCCTCTCCAGTTGGGTAGAGACCAAGATATAACCCTACTCAACTGGGTAGAGACCAGGATATTTCCCTCCCCAGCTGGGTAGAGGCCAGAATATATCCCTCTCCAGTTGGGTAGAGACCAGGATATAACCCTCACCAGCTGGGTAGAGGCCAGAATATATCCCTCTCCAGTTGGGTAGAGACCAAGATATAACCCTACTCAACTGGGTAGAGACCAGGATATAACCCTCCCCAGCTGGGTAGAGGCCAGAATATATCCCTCTCCAGTTGGGTAGAGACCAAGATATAACCCTACTCAACTGGGTAGAGATCAGGATATAACCCTCCCCAACTGGGTAGAGTCCAGAATATAACCCTCCCCAGCTGGGTAGAGACCAGGATATAACCCTCCCCAGCTGGGTAGAGACCAGGATATAACCCTCCCCAGCTGGGTAGAGTCCAGGATATAACCCTCCCCAGTTGGGTAGAGTCCAGGATATAACCCTCCCTAGCTGGGTAGAGTCCAGGATATAAACCTCCCTAGCTGGGTAGAGTCTAGGATATAACCCTCCCCAGCTGGGTAGAGTCCAGGATATAACCCTCCCTAGCTGGGTAGAGTCCAGGATATAACCCTCCCTAGCTGGTTAGAGTCCAGGATATAACCCTCCCCAGCTGGGTAGAGTCCAGGATATAACCCTCCCCAGCTGGGTAGAGACCAGGATATAACCCTCCCCAGCTGGGTAGAGACCAGGATATAACCCTCCCCAGCTGGGTAGAGTCCAGGATATAACCCTCCCCAGCTGGGTAGAGTCCAGGATATAACCCTCCCTAGCTGGGTAGAGTCCAGGATATAACCCTCCCTAGCTGGGTAGAGTCTAGGATATAACCCTCCCCAGCTGGGTAGAGTCCAGGATATAACCCTCCCTAGCTGGGTAGAGTCCAGGATATAACCCTCCCTAGCTGGTTAGAGTCCAGGATATAACCCTCCCCAGCTGGGTAGAGTCCAGGATATAACCCTCCCCAGCTGGGTAGAGTCCAGGATATAACCCTCCCCAGCTGGGTAGAGTCCAGGATATATCCCTCTCCAGCTGGGTAGAGACCAAGATATAACTCTACTCAACTGGGTAGAGACCAGGATATATCCCTCTCCAGCTGGGTAGAGACCAAGATATAACTCTACTCAACTGGGTAGAGACCAGGACATATCCCTCTCCAGCTGGGTAGAGACCAAGATATAACTCTACTCAACTGGGTAGAGACCAGGATATTCCCTCCCCAGCTGGGTAGAGGCCAGAATATATCCCTCTGCAGTTGGGTAGAGACCAGGATATAACCCTCCCTAGCTGGGTAGAGTCTAGGATATAACCCTCCCCAGCTGGGTAGAGTCCAGGATATAACCCTCCCTAGCTGGGTAGAGTCCAGGATATAACCCTCCCTAGCTGGTTAGAGTCCAGGATATAACCCTCCCCAGCTGGGTAGAGTCCAGGATATAACCCTCCCCAGCTGGGTAGAGTCCAGGATATAACCCTCCCCAGCTGGGTAGAGTCCAGGATATATCCCTCTCCAGCTGGGTAGAGACCAAGATATAACTCTACTCAACTGGGTAGAGACCAGGATATATCCCTCTCCAGCTGGGTAGAGACCAAGATATAACTCTACTCAACTGGGTAGAGACCAGGATATATCCCTCTCCAGCTGGGTAGAGACCAAGATATAACTCTACTCAACTGGGTAGAGACCAGGATATTCCCTCCCCAGCTGGGTAGAGGCCAGAATATATCCCTCTCCAGTTGGGTAGAGACCAGGATATAACCCTCACCAGCTGGGTAGAGGCCAGAATATATCCCTCTCCAGTTGGGTAGACACCAAGATATAACCCTACTCAACTGGGTAGAGACCAGGATATAACCCTCCCCAGCTGGGTAGAGGCCAGAATATATCCCTCTCCAGTTGGGTAGAGACCAAGATATAACCCTACTCAACTGGGTAGAGATCAGGATATAACCCTCCCCAACTGGGTAAAGACCAGGATATAACCCTCCCCAGCTGGGTAGAGACCAGGATATAACCCTCCCCAGCTGGGTAGAGTCCAGGATATAACCCTCCCCAGCTGGGTAGAGACCAGGATATAACCCTCCCCAGCTGGGTAGAGAACAGGATATAACCCTCCCCAGCTGGGTAGAGACCAGGATATAACCCTCCCTAGCTGGGTAGAGTCCAGGATATAACCCTCCCCAGCTGGGTAGAGTCCAGGATATAACCCTCCCTAGCTGGGTAGAGTCCAGGATATAACCCTCCCTAGCTGGGTAGAGTCCAGGATATAACCCTCCCTAGCTGGGTAGAGTCCAGGATATAACCCTCCCCAGCTGGGTAGAGAACAGGATATAACCCTCCCCAGTTGGGTAGAGAGCAGGATATAACCCTCCCCAGCTGGGTAGAGAACAGGATATAACCCTCCCCAGCTGGGTAGAGAACAGGATATAACCCTCCCCAGTTGAGTAGAGAGCAGGATTTAACCCTCCCCAGCTGGGTAGAGACCAGGATTTAACCCTCTCCAGCTGGGTAGAGACCAAGATATAACTCTACTCAACTGGGTAGAGACCAGGATATTTCCCTCCCCCAGCTGGGTAGAGGCCAGAATATATCCCTCTCCAGTTGGGTAGAGACCAAGATATAACCCTACTCAACTTGGTAGAGATCAGGATATAACCCTCCCCAGCTGGGTAGAGTCCAAGATATAACCCTCCCCAGCTGGGTAGAGTCCAGGATATAACCCTCCCCAACTGGGTAGAGACCAGGATATAACCCTCCCCAGCTGGTAGAGTCCAGGATATAACCCTCCCTAGCTGGGTAGAGTCTAGGATATAACCCTCCCCAACTGGGTAGAGACCAGGATATAACCCTCCCCAGCTGGGTAGAGACCAGGATATAACCCTCCCCAGCTGGGTAGAGTCCAGGATATAACCCTCCCCAGCTGGGTAGAGACCAGGATATAACCCTCCCCAGCTGGGTAGAGAACAGGATATAACCCTCCCCAGCTGGGTAGAGACCAGGATATAACCCTCCCTAGCTGGGTAGAGTCCAGGATATAACCCTCCCCAGCTGGGTAGAGAACAGGATATAACCCTCCCCAGCTGGGTAGAGTCCAGGATATAACCCTCCCTAGCTGGGTAGAGTCCAGGATATAACCCTCCCCAGCTGGGTAGAGAACAGGATATAACCCTCCCCAGCTGGGTAGAGAACAGGATATAACCCTCCCCAGCTGGGTAGAGTCCAGGATATAACCCTCCCTAGCTGGGTAGAGTCCAGGATATAACCCTCCCCAGCTGGGTAGAGAACAGGATATAACCCTCCCCAGCTGGGTAGAGACCAGGATATAACCCTCCCCAACTGGGTAGAGACCAGGATATAACCCTCCCCAACTGGGTAGAGACCAGGATATGACCCTCCCCAGCTGGGTAGAGAGCAGGATATAACCCTCCCCAGCTGGGTAGAGGCCAGAATATATCCCTCTCCAGGTGGGTAGAGACCAAGATATAACTCTACTCAACTGGGTAGAGACCAGGATATATCCCTCTCCAGCTGGGTAGAGACCAAGATATAACTCTACTCAACTGGGTAGAGACCAGGATATTTCCCTCCCCCAGCTGGGTAGAGGCCAGAATATATCCCTCTCCAGTTGGGTAGAGACCAAGATATAACCCTACTCAACTTGGTAGAGATCAGGATATAACCCTCCCCAGCTGGGTAGAGTCCAGGATATAACCCTCCCCAGCTGGGTAGAGTCTAGGATATAATCCTCCCCAGCTGGGTAGAGACCAGGATATAACCCTCCCCAGCTGGGTAGAGTCCAGGATATATCCCTCCCCAGCTGGGTAGAGACCAGGATATAACCCTCCCCAGCTGGGTAGAGACCAGGATATAACCCTCCCCAGCTGGGTAGAGTCCAGGATATAACCTTCCCCAGCTGGGTAGAGACCAGGATATAACCTTCCCCAACTGGTTAGAGTCTAGGATATAACCCTCCCCAGCTGGTTAGAGTCCAGGATATAACCCTCCCCAGCTGGTTAGAGTCCAGGATATAACCCTCCCCAGCTGGGTAGAGAACAGGATATAACCCTCACCAGCTGGGTAGAGTCCAGGATATAACCCTCCCCAGCTGGGTAGAGACCAGGATATAACCCTCCCCAGCTGGGTAGAGTCCAGGACATAACCCTCCCCAGCTGGGTAGAGACCAGGATATAACCCTCCCCAGCTGGGTAGAGAACAGGATATAACCCTCCCCAGCTGGGTAGAGACCAGGATATAACCCTCCCTAGCTGGGTAGAGTCCAGGATATAACCCTCCCCAGCTGGGTAGAGAACAGGATATAACCCTCCCCAGCTGGGTAGAGTCCAGGATATAACCCTCCCTAGCTGGGTAGAGTCCAGGATATAACCCTCCCTAGCTGGGTAGAGTCCAGGATATAACCCTCCCCAGCTGGGTAGAGAACAGGATATAACCCTCCCCAGTTGGGTAGAGAGCAGGATATAACCCTCCCCAGCTGGGTAGAGAACAGGATATAACCCTCCCCAGCTGGGTAGAGAACAGGATATAACCCTCCCCAGTTGAGTAGAGAGCAGGATTTAACCCTCCCCAGCTGGGTAGAGACCAGGATTTAACCCTCTCCAGCTGGGTAGAGACCAAGATATAACTCTACTCAACTGGGTAGAGACCAGGATATTTCCCTCCCCCAGCTGGGTAGAGGCCAGAATATATCCCTCTCCAGTTGGGTAGAGACCAAGATATAACCCTACTCAACTTGGTAGAGATCAGGATATAACCCTCCCCAGCTGGGTAGAGTCCAAGATATAACCCTCCCCAGCTGGGTAGAGACCAGGATATAACCCTCCCCAACTGGGTAGAGTCCAGGATATAACCCTCCCCAACTGGGTAGAGACCAGGATATAACCCTCCCCAGCTGGTAGAGTCCAGGATATAACCCTCCCTAGCTGGGTAGAGTCTAGGATATAACCCTCCCCAACTGGGTAGAGACCAGGATATGACCCTCCCCAGCTGGGTAGAGAGCAGGATATAACCCTCCCCAGCTGGGTAGAGGCCAGAATATATCCCTCTCCGGTGGGTAGAGACCAAGATATAACTCTACTCAACTGGGTAGAGACCAGGATATATCCCTCTCCAGCTGGGTAGAGACCAAGATATAACTCTACTCAACTGGGTAGAGACCAGGATATTTCCCTCCCCCAGCTGGGTAGAGGCCAGAATATATCCCTCTCCAGTTGGGTAGAGACCAAGATATAACCCTACTCAACTTGGTAGAGATCAGGATATAACCCTCCCCAGCTGGGTAGAGTCCAGGATATAACCCTCCCCAGCTGGGTAGAGTCTAGGATATAACCCTCCCCAGCTGGGTAGAGTCCAGGATATAACCCTCCCCAGCTGGGTAGAGTCTAGGATATAACCCTCCCCAGCTGGGTAGAGACCAGGATATAACCCTCCCCAGCTGGGTAGAGTCCAGGATATAACCCTCCCCAGCTGGGTAGAGACCAGGATATAACCCTCCCTAGCTGGGTAGAGTGTAGGATATAACCCTCCCCAACTGGGTAGAGACCAGGATATGACCCTCCCCAGCTGGGTAGAGAGCAGGATATAACCCTCCCCAGCTGGGTAGAGGCCAGAATATATCCCTCTCCAGGTGGGTAGAGACCAAGATATAACTCTACTCAACTGGGTAGAGACCAGGATATATCCCTCTCCAGCTGGGTAGAGACCAAGATATAACTCTACTCAACTGGGTAGAGACCAGGATATTTCCCTCCCCCAGCTGGGTAGAGGCCAGAATATATCCCTCTCCAGTTGGGTAGAGACCAAGATATAACCCTACTCAACTTGGTAGAGATCAGGATATGACCCTCCCCAGCTGGGTAGAGTCTAGGATATAACCCTCCCCTGCTGGGTAGAGTCCAGGATATAACCCTCCCCAGCTGGGTAGAGTCTAGGATATAATCCTCCCCAGCTGGGTAGAGACCAGGATATAACCCTCCCCAGCTGGGTAGAGTCCAGGATATATCCCTCCCCAGCTGGTTAGAGTCCAGGATATAACCCTCCCCAGCTGGGTAGAGAACAGGATATAACCCTCCCCAGCTGGGTAGAGTCCAGGATATAACCCTCCCCAGCTGGGTAGAGACCAGGATATAACCCTCCCCAGCTGGGTAGAGTCCAGGATATAACCCTCCCCAGCTGGGTAGAGACCAGGATATAACCCTCCCTAGCTGGGTAGAGTCCAGGATATAACCCTCCCCAGCTGGGTAGAGAACAGGATATAACCCTCCCCAGCTGGGTAGAGTCCAGGATATAACCCTCCCTAGCTGGGTAGAGTCCAGGATATAACCCTCCCTAGCTGGGTAGAGTCCATGATATAACCCTCCCTAGCTGGGTAGAGTCCAGGATATAACCCTCCCCAGCTGGGTAGAGAACAGGATATAACCCTCCCCAGTTGGGTAGAGAGCAGGATATAACCCTCCCCAGCTGGGTAGAGAACAGGATATAACCCTCCCCAGCTGGGTAGAGAACAGGATATAACCCTCCCCAGTTGAGTAGAGAGCAGGATATAACCCTCCCCAGCTGGGTAGAGACCAGGATTTAACCCTCTCCAGCTGGGTAGAGACCAAGATATAACTCAACTCAACTGGATAGAGACCAGGATATTTCCCTCCCCCAGCTGGGTAGAGGCCAGAATATATCCCTCTCCAGTTGGGTAGAGACCAAGATATAACCCTACTCAACTTGGTAGAGATCAGGATATAACCCTCCCCAGCTGGGTAGAGTCCAGGATATAACCCTCCCCAGCTGGGTAGAGTCTAGGATATAACCCTCCCCAGCTGGGTAGAGTCCAGGATATAACCCTCCCCAGCTGGGTAGAGTCTAGGATATAACCCTCCCCAGCTGGGTAGAGACCAGGATATAACCCTCCCCAGCTGGGTAGAGTCCAGGATATAACCCTCCCCAGCTGGGTAGAGACCAGGATATAACCCTCCCCAGCTGGGTAGAGACCAGGATATAACCCTCCCCAGCTGGGTAGAGTCCAGGATATAACCCTCCCCAGCTGGGTAGAGAACAGGATATAACCCTCCCCAGTTGGGTAGAGAGCAGGATATAACCCTCCCAAGCTGGGTAGAGAACAGGATATAACCCTCCCTAGCTGGGTAGAGACCAGGATTGAACTCTCCCCAGCTGGGTAGAGACCAGGATTTAACCCTCCCCAGCTGGGTAGAGACCAGGATTTAACCCTCCCTAGCTGGGTAGAGACCAGGATTGAACTCTCCCCAGCTGGGTAGACACCAGGATTTAACCCTCCCCAGCTGGGTAGAGACCAGGATTTAACCCTCCCTAGCTGGGTAGAGACCAGGATTGAACTCTCCCCAGCTGGGTAGAGACCAGGATTTAACCCTCCCCAGCTGGGTAGAGACTAGGATTGAACTCTCCCCAGCTGGGTAGAGTCCAGGATATAACCCTCCCCAGCTGGGTAGAGTCCAGGATATAACCCTCCCCAGTTGGGTAGAGTCCAGGATTTAACCCTCCCTAGCTGGGTAGAGACCAGGATTTAACCCTCCCTAGCTGGGTAGAGACCAGGATTTAACCCTCCCTAGCTGGGTAGAGACCAGGATTGAACTCTCCCCAGCTTTGTAGAGTCCAGGATATAACCCTCCCCAGCTGGGTAGAGACCAGGATTTAACCCTCCCTAGCTAGGTAGAGACCAGGATTGAACTCTCCCCAGCTGGGTAGAGTCCAGGATATAACCCTCCCTAGCTGGGTTAGAGACCAGGATATAACCCTCCCCAGCTGGGTAGAGTCCAGGATATAACCCTCCCCAGCTGGGTAGAGACCAGGATATAGCCCTCCCCAGCTGGGTAGAGAACAGAATATAACCCTCCCCAGCTGGGTAGAGTCCAGGATATAACCCTCCCCAGCTGAGTAGAGACCAGGATATAACCCTCCCCAGCTGGGTAGAGAACAGGATATAACCCTCCCCAGCTGGGTAGAGTCCAGGATATAACCCTCCCCAGCTGGGTAGAGACCAGGATATAACCCTCCCCAGCTGGATAGAGACCAGGATATAACCCTCCCCAACTGGGTAGAGACCAGGATAAAACCCTCCCCAGCTGGGTGGAGACCAGAATATAACCCTCCCCAGCTGGGTAGAGACCAGGATATAACCCTCCCCAACTGGGTAGAGACCAGGATTTAACCCTCCCCAACTGGATAGAGACCAGGATATAACCCTCCCCAGCTGGGTGGAGACCAGGATATAACCCTCACCAACTGGGTGGAGACCAGGATATAACCCTCCAAGATTTAACTCTCCCCAACTGGGTAGAGACCAGAATATAACCCTCCCCAGCTGGATAGAGACCAGAATATAACCCTCCCCAGCTGGATAGAGACCAGGATATAACCCTCCCCAACTGGGTAGAGACCAGGATATAACCCTCCCCAACTGGATAGAGAGCAGTATATAACTCAGTATATAACTCTCTCAAGCTGGGTAGAGACCAGGGACACAGAGTGCGCCAAACTTTACCGCAATGCTTGGTTACCCACCAGTTTACATAAATATCCCCTTGTGACTTCTCCGACGACAAAAGGTAGGCAACACGTCAGACTGAGCAGACAGAGGCTTGATGATGACCAGTATTGAATTAGGGCTGTTAATGGTTTGTTTTCCAGTATACTGCTAAACAGTGGTGATGTGAGAGAGAGAGAGAGAGAGAGAGAGTAGGGAAACTATATTTTCATAGGAACTGTAACTAACATAATACAATTACCATCCCCATTGTCCAACCGCACAGCAAATTATTTACTACTGGTCCACAATTAACCATATTGGGGGAGAGAGATTGGGCTGCCATCCGTCAACACTCTGGCAATGTACTTTCGACTGGATCACGTGGAAAGGGGGAGACAGATGTTGTGTTCAGAGGGCATCCACCTACCCATTTCCCCTCCTGTTCTGCTTCCTCCTCGCTCCCTGCATTGGGGGATGCAGCAACTAGTAACATAAGTCCATCCACGAATCTTTCAATAGGTATGTTTACATGAACACACAATTGTTCAATTAAAACGTTTACATGCTTTGCAAGAAAAATGATTTTCTTAACAATCCTGTTTACATGGAAACGTCTGAAATCAGGCTACCTGTTGGGACATTGAACAATGCAGAAAATTGGCAATCAAAATAAACGTTATATCACAGCAACAATGTTCTTTTTGGGAAGCGTATTTGATTCTGAGTTGACATATACATTTTGTATGTGAAAACAATTTCTACGATGCATACAGTTTCAGTTTTTCATACAGATTCAGTTTTTCTGATCTCGCCTCATTTGCGCAAAAGAGGGAGGCTGGCGCTTCTGGTGCTAACACACACAGATCAAATACACCGCTGGAACTCTGATTAAAAAGTGTTAACATGTCCAAATACTTTGAAAGATTGCTCAGAATCCAACGTATGCTTACTTCAGTTTTGACCTTACACTGATTAGGATAAGCAGAGTAAGGTGTTTACATGACTATCGCCATACTCGGCCTACTGCCATAATCAGTATAAAATCAAATTATTAGTATCCATGTAAACGTGCTCAATGAAATATTTGAGTTTATAGGGCCTATGCATGCGGTCAAGAGAGATATTGGCCAACCATGTCTGCGTCAAGGCAATAAAGCATTGCAGTCCAAGCTGCTGAGGCTCCCTGGAGCGTGGAGGTGGTAGTGTTGTCTCCTAACCTCAAGGACTCGGGCGTAATGCCGTTTCCATGGATCAGAGAGGAGGTACTCTGTTTCCAATCCACGGTAAGGTTCATTGGATCCCACCTGCCAAAGATGACCAGCCCCATGATCACTCATTCTCAACAACCCATTAGGCTACTCTGTGTAACTGCCTTCCAATCCAACAGCAGGCATTTATTGAGCCACAGCCCTGATGCTTGGCTAATTGGATAGGCTCTGTTGTCTCTGTACTTCCAGACATGTACTAGCTGTTTATATGATTGAGTGTGTATACCCACTCTCCTATCACAAGGTTGCTGGCTTTTCACACCCCACTCTCCCAGTCCAAGACTGGAACAAGGAGTCTAGGACCCCCAAAGGTGGCTAGTCAGTTGCCTGGAAGGCCTCAACGTTTGGTAAAAAGGACTGGCTTCTTTTTCATTCCTGCTAGAAGCAATGATGTGGCCATTCCACAGGCATTTAGGGGTTTCTGTAGCCAGTGTAGAAAGAAGATTAAAACATCTGGGCGACTGGACAGAACATGACACAGTGCAGCCCCATCCTATAGCAGAGGCAACAAAATGGGATGTCCAGTTTAGTGGACTGGTGAGACAGTTTGAATGAACAGCTATGCCTTCCTTGTGTCTTTGGAGGCCCAGAAAAATGGGGGAGCGGGGCCTTACGGAGAACAGCTGTTTGCAGTGTAGACAGGTATTCATGGGAATCATCCTGAATGATCACATAACTATTTGCAGAGACATAAGCCTGTGGCAAAAAATCCTTCTGAATTTTCTATTTGCATAATCTAAGTCAAAGATACGTGCAAATAAAGATACGTCCCTTACCTCCTGATTCACTCAAGTCAACTGAACACAATCTGTTGTGGCTAGGTATTTCACAGCTGTACACTTGCATGAAAATGTGGATCTGAAAAGATGCGTCCGTACATAACATATCATGCATGTATATCCCAGTACCAATGCATGCATTTGTCATGAGGCAATTAATTCCAGACAAGGATGATCTAGGGATAAAGCTGGTTCATCTGCTCATTCCCCTGCTCTGGTGGCACCATGCGGGAGCCGCTGACTGACTTGTCGCCTTTACAGCACTTTGCATTGGCTTCTCGGTTCAGTCATTAGGGCTTAGGCTGCCATGCGCCACACTAACGTTTTTAATAATACTTAAAGTTCGAACCCAATCGGAGAAGCCCAACTTCTGACAGCCATGGTGAAGCTATAACTCATGAAAAATAAGAGGGGAGGCAGGGAAAAAGCCCACATGTAATTATGAGTGTGCAATGCATGATGCCACTTGGCTCACGCCCACGCTCGCTCGTTGATTGCCGTCGTCACACACCTCAAGGCAGCAGGCCTAGGTGTGTGTATGTGTGTGGGGGCCCGGCCATATGGTACATTATCGTGACCTTTAGCAGTAATTTTCTCCCTGCTATTGTGCATGAGGACAAAAATAACACAAAAGCACACCATCTGCTGCATGAATTAACTATATCATTGCATTTTCCTAAATGACAATGGATGATTATTATTATTATTAGTAAAATACTGTATTAGTTTAATTTGTATGATATTATATATGTCATTTCTTGTGGTGGTATGCATGGGGGTGATTAGAATAATTAATTTAATCAAACTATACCTGTGTGATGTGAGTTCCAGTGTTGAATAATGAATCTATTTAATCAAACTATACATGTGATGAGAGTTCCAATGTTGAATAATGAATCTATTTAATCAAACTATACCTGTGATGTGAGTTCCAGTGTTGTACGTGATAGACAAATGCTGCATCTTTGTAGGTGTTCTGAGGATACAATGTTGGATTACCCAAAATATGTTTTATGTTATAATGTGCTTTGTCAGAAGACTGATTTTGGTCTTAAGATTTCATGTTAGGTGTAGAGACTGTTGAAAATGACATTGACAAACTGGGAAATCAAAGAAGCGCTCATTGTACCTGGAGCATGTTTTACAAAAAAAACATCTCATCACTAATATAAAAATTTGTTTGAGAGTCACACAATAGATTCTTTTTAACCTAATTCCTTTAAATGGTCATGTAATATATTCTGCTGGAACTAGAAAGCAGGATCTAAATTGTTCTCAAAAAGAGTAAATATCCCCTCTCCATGAGTCATTATGAGTACTCACTGCAATGCTTTCAATGGCAGTACAAAGCAAGACAAATTCATAATTTACATGTTACCTGCCTCTGAAACTGGGAATCCTAAGTATGATAGGTTAATATTTCTTTCCCCCAAATGAAAGGTATTTTCAAGGTCTAGCCTGGACTGAAAACAGTTGGCACATTATTTCCCAATATTTTAGGAAATGTCTGCTACTAAGCAAACAGTAGATAGTAGGCTGTGAGTCATTTAGGAGGATTTATCAATCTAATGCCTCCTTGTATAAATCAGTGTGAACCCCAATTCACATTTCAAAACAACCAATAGGAAATTACAATGAGAGCTTCCATATTCAGCTCAATTGGGGTAGAAGGAACTAACTATAGAATCCAAGTCGCTGCAAATCCATTCAACAGACAAATGGATTGCACTGTTTGACTTTCCAGGGGTTCAGAGGACGTAGGATTCCTCAAAGAAGGGGATTGTGTGTGTGGGGGTAGGATAATGGGAATTTGAGGGTGGAGACAATATGGTGGAAATCCATGAGTTAGCAAATAATCCCATTCTCCTTCAGCACAATGTATGAGCCACAGGCAGCGCTCAGAAGGCTTTAGCCTTGAGTCAGAGATAGTTCCTCCTCTGTTAGCATGTCCAGTGATTAAAAGCTACTTAAAGTGCCTGTGGTATCTTTGTGGAAGGAGGCTCACAGAATGTTTAAAGGCCAGTGCTGTCAAAAACAAGATTTCCCTGTGTTTTAAATGTTTTAAATGTCCACACTATTGGGTTGGAATAATGATGTGAAAATGATGTTAATGTCCTTTTGGTGTAAGAGCGGTTTGAAAAGGCCACCTAAAATTTCAGCCTGTTTCGGTCTTCCATGGTGACATCACTATGCTGTAAATTAGTTAATAGACCAATTAGAAAGAGAGCTCCAAACCTCACTGCCAATAAGAGCAAATGTTCTGTTTTCCCCTCCCAACTCAGACCAGTCCCAGACAGTTCTAGCTAAATTCTTGCCTGAGAAATGTATCTTTACTGAGAAGCAATTTGTTTATTTTTGACCCTTTTAATTGAAAACAATTACAGTAAGGTTACCCAGAAATGATTTGAGAAAAAAAGGTTGCATTTGACTTTTAAAGGGACACGTTACAGTACCTCCCATGAAAGGGAAAAGTACAAGGCAAATATTATCTATTTTTCACTTCCATCTTTCTTAATTTACTAGCTAGCATGCTAAACGTCTGGAGCGTGGCTATTTAAACACCAGTCATCTTGTTTTTTAAAACTTATTTAGTACTGCTTCACATGTCGAGTGGGAAAACGCGATTGACATTTATGAGTTAACTGGTAAAGGCTCATTATTTTAATGCTTCCCTGCTGTTGAATTATTCCATAAGTCATATTTTTGGCCCTGACTATGTGAAAATGAATTTAGAATTAATTGCAACACAGCTAGCTAGCAATATTGAAGGAAAAAAACGATGTTATCCAGACATCCATGTAATCCTTGCCTTTAGGCTGCTAAAAAGAGGTCTCTGTAAAATGATAACATCTTTCCTGATTCGCCTGTTTATGGACTGTATTGGCACTCAAAAGCTTTGAAATGCTGAGGCCAATCACATTAACTGACACAATTCTTGCAAACGACTGAGAGTTCCCATCATTGGAAAGCTCAAAAACTAAGATGACTGGTCTTAATTAAATAAAGCTTTTGTCTTCCTCTACAATACAATTCCCTATGTCCATTACAATGGTTAATTTGCTAAATATGTTTCCTCTTGATTATAGATGTTTAGAATGTGAACAAATGGTTGCAAATTTTTCTCAGTCATTCCAATAATCATGAACCTGTTTGTTTTCTTGTTAAGTACTCCAAGTGTACTTCTCTTCATAACATATAGTGAGATTAACAATATTATATACATTTTTATTAACTTTAATTAAGAGTCCATTGTGCAGAGATTAACCAACTAACACTTAGCTCCTTGATGAGAACTCTAAATCTAAGTTCCTCTGCCTAGGCGTTGCTGAAGCATGCTCGATCTTACAATGCCTGAAAAGGTATTTTACGTATCAACAAACCACATCATATGTTATAGCAATATGTCAGTCGATGACACAGTCGATGATGTGGCACGCAATCATTGGTTGAAGCATGCAAAGTCTGAGCAGGGTAACACAACCTAATCTTCCATGGCTTATTGTAAGTAGAACAGGTGAAATCCTATTTAGCCACATTTTGATGAAATAAGCAATACTGCTAACATATTCTAGTATACAGTACAATGCCTACCCAAGGACTGTTCTAGTTTGAACACAGAGAGGATTAACCAATGATGAAATGAGGAGAGTATCTAACAGCCCCACCACTGCAGTCCTTGGTGACAAATCATCAGCATCACATCTAAGCTGTATCCCTACAGTTAAATCCCAGGTTGATGAACAAGCTAAATAACTTGCATGTCAGTTACAATACAATGTTGTTACAAGGAATAAGTGTACATCAGTGATGTCACATACGATGCTTGCACTTCTTGAGATGATGAGGATGATGAATAAAACAGGTAGTTTCACTTTCTACAATATTGACAATAACAATCCCTATGATGTTAAACACACGCCTCATGTATTCCACTGTACATTGAGCTTATTGATTAAATGTGCCAGTCATGACGGTGAAATTGAATTTTGGCCACATTGACAGACAGACAATTGACAGACTATTGGAGTCTGTTGTTGCAAAGTGTTCTCCCCCATCTCCTGTAAGCACCTCTAGAGACTCTCTGCTCAAATCACTACAAACATGACAACAGCTATATCCATAAGCATAGCAGGGAAAGTAATGGCGGATGAGAAGTGTACTTTAATCTTTATTGTGCATTAGATGAGATTAATCTTCAGCCTGGCAGACCTGGTGATTTCCCCCAGTAATGAGACCATGTGGTTCCCTGATTTGCTGATTTGCCATTGGTCTGGGCTCAAAACCTGTTCCAGGCATTTGGCCAGAGCATGCCACATCCAGCAGCTGCTCCACTTCACATTTTCCAAGTTTGCTGAGTGACCTAGCCCTGTCAAAAAACTGGGTTTCACTGTTGTCTCTGTGCTGGGATTTTGATTCTCTGCTGACATTTTCTGGAGGTAGCAGTCCTGTCCAACCACATTCCTGATTCAGATTCAAATGCGGAAATGGATTGCTGGAACTGAAGGTCAAAAAGGTCAATGCTAGCCAAATGTCAACATCTCTGTGGGGTCTATAGATCAAGGGTTTTGTTTAGGATGGTCAGACAGACAGACCGATAGTAAACACCAAGATACTGGTCTTCCTTTGGTCTCAGCAGGGCTCTGCAACGGTAGCACGGCCACTTAACATCCAGCTCCCCTCACACAGGTGGAGTACCCCATGGGGAGTGTTCTGTGCCCGCCACCGTTTTGTGAACCTGTTCATTCAAATCAAATCAAATACTATTGGTCACAAACACATATTTAGCAGATGTTATTGCGGGTGTAGCGAAATGCTTGTGTTTCTAGCTCCAACACTGCAGTAGTATGTAATAATTCACAACAGTACAAACAAATCTAAAAGTCAAATAATGGAATTAAGAAATATATAAATATTAGGATGAGCAATGTTGGACTGGCATTGACTAAAATACAGTAGAATAGAATACAGTATATACATATGAAATGAGTAAAGCAGTATTTAAACATTATTAAAGTGACCAGTGATTCCATGTCTATGTCTACAGGGCAGAAGCCTCTAAGGTGCAGTTTTGAGTAACCGGTTGCTAGCCAGTTTGTGATGGCTATTTAATAGTGTGATAGCCTTAAGATAGAAGCTGTTTTTCAGTTTCTCGGTCCCAGCTTTGATGCACCTGTACTGACCTCGCCTTATAGATGGTAGCAGGGTGAATAGGCAGTGGCTCAGGTGGTTGATGTTCCTGATTATCTATTTGGCCTTTCTGTGCCATTGGGTGCTGTAGCTGTCCTGGAGGTGCACCACCAGGTGGGTGTGCCCCTGGTGGTGCATTGGGCAGACTGCACCGCCTGCAAACTCAGGGCTCTCCAGAGGGTGGTGCAGTCTGCCCAATGCACAGTTTCCATACCAGGCGGTGATACAGCCAGACAGGATGCTCTCAATTGTGCATCTGTAAAGGCTTATGAGGGTCTTAGGGGCCAAGCCGCATTTCCTCAGCCTCCTGAAATTGAAGCGGCACTGTTGCACCTTCTTCACTACCCTGTCTGTGTGGGTGGACCATTTCAGATTGTCAGGGATGTGTACGCCGAGGAACTTTAAGCTTTTCACCTTCTCCACTGCTGTCCCGTTGATGTGGATAGGGGACGCTCCCTCTGCTGTTTCCTGAAGTCCATGATAAGGTCCTTCGTTTTGTTGACTTTGAGGGAGAGGTTATTTTCCCGGCACCACTCCACCAGGGCCCTCACCACCTCCCTGTAGGCTGTCTTGTCATTGTTTGTAATCAGGCCTACTACTATTGTGTCATCTGCAAACTTGATGATTGAGTTGGAGGCGTGCATGGCCACGCAGTCATGGGTGAACAGGGAGTACAGGAGGGGGCTGAGTACACACCCTTGTGGGGACCCTGTGTTGAGGATCATCGAAGTGCAGGTGTTGTTTCCTACCTTCACCACCTGGGGGGGCGGCCCGTCAGGAATTCCAGGACCCAGTTGCACAGGGCGGGATTCAGACCCAGGTTCCCGAGCTTAATGATGAGCTTGGAGGGTACCATGGTGTTGAAAGCTGGGCTATAGTCAATGAACAACATTTTTACATAGGTTTTCCTCTTGCAACATCTGTGGATCTATTGTGGCGGTATGCAAGTTGATCTGGGTCTAGTGTGCCAGGTAATGTAGAGGTGATATGATCCTTAATTGTTAAGGATCGGCGTCCCGTCATCGGGAAAGTTGTATCATGCAGCGCCTTATGTCAAGATCGATTTTAGAGAAACAACAAATGTCGGTACATATACAGTAAGTGTCTTATATCGGCTTGTTAATATCACTGCACTGTCCAATTTACAGTAGCTATTACTGCAAAATAAATGTCATGCTATTGTTTGAGGAGAGCTCCTAACAACAAAACACTTTTCACTGTGATAGTTTCGATAAATTCACCTCTGAAGGTGAAATGTGTACTTACATTCTGAAATCTTGCTCTGATTTATCATCCAAAGGGTCCCAGAGATAACATGAAGTGTCGTTTTGTTATATAAAATCCTTCTTCATAACCTAAAAAGGTCCATATAGCATGCATAATGCATAATCGTTCAATTTGCAAAGAAAGGAATCTACGAAAATCGAACGTTGTTTCAACGATTCAAATCATATTCGTATTTATTCCTCGTAGATCTTAACAAAATGTCACTATATCATTAGGGGTGTAGTATATCCTATAGGGCACCATACAGAGAGCGATGCCTTCATGGCACACCGATGACGTGGGCGGTCATCACTTGAACGACTGTCACTTTGTCAAATAAGCTCCAATCGGGGTCAAACAAAGCTAGCAAGATAGCCAATGAGCTGGGCCTTATGGCAGTATCCATGTATACCATGTATATGTTGTAAAAAAGTAGCTAATAACCTTGTATGACAGCATGCCTTTTCATTTTGGACAAAAATTATAAGAGTATTCAGAGTTATGAAGTTATGAAAACGGGTTGTTTTGTAAATGTTAAACTTATAATATGGCAACTAATACTTGGAAAGTATTAGTAGCTAAATCAAAGTCCAAGTATACAGATGTGACAATATTCTTGCAGAAAAATGTCATTTGAATGTGAATGTCTCCTTCACGATTTGCCCAAATGTACCTGGGGACTTCACACTAAAAGTCATGTAGTTCACTCAAGTTAACCGTCTGAAACTTTGCACATACACTGCTGCCTTCTTGTGGACACTATCGGAATTACAACCAGAGTGATGGCTAGAACTGGGACCTTTCTCTTTTCAAAGATGGTGGTAGAAAATAATGCTTGGTTTATTGTGGCAAAAATTGAAAAAGGGGCCTATCCCTAAGAAGTTGGATCAGCCCCTTTTTTTCAATGTTCGCTTAAAACTACATACCCAAATCTAGCTGCCTGTAGCTCAGGCCCTGAAGCAAGGATATGCATTCTCTTGGTACCATTTGACAGGAAACACTTTGAAGTTTGTGTAAATATGAAATGAATGTAGGTGAATATAACACATTAGATCTGGTAAAATATAATAAAAAGAAAAAAACTTTTTTTTGTACCATCATCTTTGAAATGCAAGAGAAAGGCCATAATGTATTGTTTCAGCTCCGGCAATTTAGATATTGGCTACTAGATGGCATCAGTGTATGTGCAAAGTTTTAGTCTGATCCAATGAACCATTGCATTACTGTTCAAAAGTTGTTGTCAAGATAATTAATAATAATTTAATAATAACTTTTCATGATCAAAACTGTGCATTCTCCTCAAACAATAGCATGGCATTATTTCACTGTAATAGCTACTGTAAATTGGACAGTGCAGATAGATTATGAATAATTTAAGCTTTCTGACAATATCAGATATGTCTATGTCCTGGAAATGTTCTTGTTAATTACAACCTCATGCTAATCGCATTAGCGTACGTTAGTTCAACAGCCTGCAGGGGACCCACAGATCCAGAACAAGTTTAACTAGCCTCTCCAGGCACTTCTTGATGACAGAGTGAGTGCTAAGGGCGATAGTCATTTAGTTCAGTTACCTTTGCTTTCTTGGTTACAGGAACAATGGTGGTTGTCTTGAAGCAAGTGGGGACAGCAAACTGGGATAGGGAAAGATTTAATATGTCCGTAAACACTCCAGCCAGCTGGTCTGCGCATGCTCTGAGGATGTGGCTAGCAATGCCATCTGGGTCGGAAGCCTAGCGAGGGTTAACACGCTTAAATGTCTTACTCACATCGGCCATGGTGAACGAGAGCACGTCCTTCAGAGCGACCACATCGGTGGCACTGTGTTATCCTTAAAGCAGGCGAAGAAGGTCTTTAGCTTTAGCCTGGAGCAAGACGTCGGTGTCCCCTACTTGGCTTGGTTTTCCCTTGTAATCCTTGATTGTCTGTAGACCCTGCCACATACGTCTAATTTCTGAGCCGTTGAATTGTGACTCGACATTGTCTCTGTACTGACGTTTTGCCTGTTTGATTACCTTACGGAGGGAATAATTACACTGTTTCTATTCAACCATATTTCCGGTCACCTTGCCATGGTTACATGCACTTTCAGTTGTGTGTGAATGCTTCCTTCTATCCACAGTTTCTGGTTTGGTAGGTTTAAATAGTCACAGTGGGAACAACATCCTCTATACACTTCCTGAGTCACCTTGGCCATGTGTACATCAATGTTATTCTCAGAAGGCTACCCAGAACATACTGTATGCCAGTCAAAACAATCTTGAAGCATGGATTCCAATTGGTCAGACCAGTGCTGAATAGACCTTAGCACCGGTACTTCCTGTTTGAGTTTCTGCCTAAAATGGAGTTGTGATCTGATTTGCCGTAGGGAGGGCGAGGGAGGGCCTTGTAGGCATTCCGGAAGGGGAAGTAGCAATAGTCGAGCATTTTAGCAGTGCGAGTACTACAGTCAGTGTGTTGATAGAACTTTGGTAGTGTTTACCTCAAATTTGCTTTGTTAAAATCCCCAGCTACAATAAATGTGTCCTCAGGATATGTGGTTTCCCGTTTGCACAAAGTCCAGTGTTGTTTCTTGAGGGACGTCGTGGTATCGGCTTTAGGGGGAATATAAATGGTAATACGGTCTGCATTTGATTGTGAGGTATTCTAGGTCGGGTGAGCAAAAGTACTTGAGTTTCTGTATGTTATCACAATCATGCCATGAGTAATGAAACATACACCACCGCCTTTCTTCTTCCTGTCAATATCCTGGGATACCAGCTGGCTGTATGGATGGGGCCGGTTTATCCAGAGAGAGCCATGAATCCATGAAACAGAGTATGTTACAGTCCCTGATGTTTCTCTGGAAGGAATACCTCGCCCTGAGCTTGTCTACTTTATTGTCCAGAGACTGAACATTAGCGGGTAATATACTTGGAAGTGGTGGATGGTGTGCATGCCTCGAGTCAGGCTAGAAGTCTGAATACCTCTTCTCCACTGGCAGCGTCTTGGAGCAGACTCTGGGATAAGTTCAATTGCCCTGGGGGGGTACGAACCAAGCATCCAATTCGGGAAAGTCGTATTCCTGGTCGTGATGCTGGTAAGTTACCACCGCTTTGATATCCAAAAGTTATTTCAGGTTGTATGTAAACTCACAAAAAACAATCTGGGCTAATAACGTAAGAAGTAACACACAAAAAAAACACAATACTGCAAAGTTGCTTAGGAGCTAGAAGCAGAGCTGCCATGTCTGTGGGTGCCATCTCCTAAATATTCAGACAGAATTGCTGCAGAGGTACACTAATATATATCTACCAAGCTGATGTACACAGAATGTTACTTAAAAACTACTGGAAAATGCAACAGCAGGGAAACATGAAAGGAGATGTAAAGCTTCAGAGTTTTTTTTTCAAGTCTTTGTTCTATAAAATCTTCAGCTGTGGCATACATGGCCATGACATGGAACAAGTAATGGGCCACTTCTCTTTACAATAAAAGCTAAGAAATGGGGGTTCTGTTAAGTGATGCGACTTATAACATACAGTGTCTGTATGTGTGCTTTAGTTGACAATAAAATTAGATAGAAAGCAACAGCTTTCTACACTGCATGTGAACTGATTCAGTTAAGAAGCTTTTTAGGGCTAGGCATCCCGCTAGTGGTGAAACGTCCTGTGACAACTTCCGGTGACAACTTCCGGTGAAACTGGAGGGTGCGCAATTCAAATAAATAATTGTACAAATTATGGATATTAAACATGTAGGTACATCTTATATCGGTTGAAAGCTTAAATGCTTGTTAATCTAACTGCACTGTCTGATTTACAGTAGATATTACAGTGAAAGCATGCCATGCGATTGTTTGATGACAGCGCCCCACATCAAAATATTTTTCCCCCGGCACAGGTTTCAGAAATTCACAAATAACGATTAAATATTCACTTACTTTTTGAAAATCTTCCTCTGATTTGTCATCCAAAGGGTCCCAGCTATGACATGTAGTGTCGTTTTGTTAAATAAAATCATTTTTTATATCCCAAAAAGTCAGTTTAGTTGGCGCCATCGATTTGAGTAATCCACTTGTTCAACATGCAGAGAAAGGAATCTTAAAATCTACCCCTAAACTTTGTTCCAACAAGTCAAGATACATTTGTATTTACTCCTCAGATACCCTAAAATGTAATCAAACTACAATACAAGTATATATATAAGTATGTTCAAAAGGAAACTGATTTTAGGAGTCGCGTCCTGTCTTCATGTCGCGCACAAACACACATTTCCAAGACTGTGTCCCTGTACTAAAACTGATATTTCTTATTTGTTTTGGAAGTTACAAGCCTGAAACATTGAACATAGACTGCTGACACCCTGTGGAAGCCATAAGGATTGCATCCCGGGAGCTAATTTTCAGTATTCCCTTATACATGCCATTGCAAGAGCATGGTCTCTCTCTCTTTTTGGGGGGGGGGGGATTTCTCCTACCATATCTATTGTGTTATATTCTCCTACATTATTTTAACATTTCTACAAACTTCACTGTTATTTTTTTCCCAATGGTACCAATTATATGCATATCCTGGCTTCAGGGCCTGAGCAACAGGCAGTTTACTTTGGGCATTTACTTCAGGCGGAAATTGAGAAAAAAGGGGCCTAGCCCTAAGAAGTTTAAGAAGGCATATTGAGTGGTATTGGATTGTTACAACTAAATAAATTAGGCAAATCATTCATAACTGGTAAACCACCTGTAAGTGAGCAATATAAAGGACTTGAATCTTTATGCATGCAAACTGTGATGTTTCTTTGTTTGTTGTATTCTGATGACTATTTAAGAGCAAAATGAATAATTTATAATAATTAACACTTAGGCATTGTTCCAGTATGTAAACATTGTTTCAAGAACATGTTTTACATTTGGCCATCATTCAAGCTAACACATTTGATTGTACGTTTTGTACTTCTTTGGGAACACATTCCCTGCAGACAAGACCACCTGTAACTAAAGTTAAATGGTGCGATCCACACAAGGTTAAGTTCTGTTTTCAGCTAATGAGACAGACAAATGGGAATTGAACCGCAATGTGGGGATGCTAGTGATCTTTGTGGGGATGCGGCCCTCTATAACAATCTATAACAACGGGTCTATACAGCCCATGAACAACCACAACTTTTTATCTTAAACATAAAATGCTTCATCAAACAGTCAAGCTTTTGATTCAGCTTAGCAGTAATTCAAAAAAATACAGCGGGAAAATAATGGTAGCCTATGTTGTTATAGAAAAATAAAAGGTGGCTCTCAGTGTGGATTTTGTTCTCTATTGCTGCCAATGCCAAAGCCGACTGTAGCACTCCCCCTCTGAGAGCGTATGCTTCCCACCACCGGCCATATTATCTCCTCCATCTTGTCCCTGCACACAAAGTGACCTAGTTCCCCATCTAATGAAAGCAGCACTCCCCTCTTTTATCAAAGTAGTACATGCAAGGTTATCTGACCTTAACACCACCAAGAAAACATTTGGACAGTGTCCAAGTGAAGTATACACAGAACTGGAAGTAAACACCTCTTTGCAAGGGTTCGCCGAGACAGATTATCAAGTACCAGGCTGCGGTAGTTAAAATGGTGGGTATCGTCTCCTGATTTACTGGTTAAGTAAACACGCAAGATGGCTGTCAAGTTAGTCAACTACTAAGAACCACTCTATTTCCTTATTTATTTCATCTTTGGATGTATTAATTATTGGCCCTGATTTATTTAAACTGTGTAAGGAATCCATTCACACTGCTGCTAAAACGTACATTTTAATAGCCAAATAGACCGTTACTTCTACATGCAGACTGGACATGAATCAGACGACATTGTGCAATTAAACAAAGCAAAATGTTCACTTGATCACTCAAAGTTTATCATTTTCCCCCACCCCCTTTTGAAAGACAGCAGGACTGACTGCTGCCAACTGCACACGTCTCAATTAGTCATGGCTGTTTTCCACAACAAGGTTTCCTCACTTTATAATTAACCATCAGATGAAAAGAGCTTGTCTGATGGTCATCTCCAACATCCTCTGTGACATCTTGCTATGCTCTCTATCAGGTTAAGTGCCAATTTACAGAATGCAATTGATTTGGAGGTTGGCTGCCGCAAACTGCTATCTGAACAGGCCTTGAATAGATCCTGACAGGTGAAACAAAATGAAGATTACTAGTGTTCATTCATTGACAACACATGAGAATGTGGCTTAATCAAACATCATTACAACTACGAATTTGACCATAGATTACATAATAGTGATTGCAATCAATCTGGAGCAAGAATATTCTTTGCCATATTTACTATGCACAGGTATTGCATTTGTCACCAAGTTACTGCAGTGTAAATGCATGGTCCAGTTGTAATTACTGTACTTCAATAGTTTCAATAGTCAAGAAGCAATAGTGTCTTCATTTACAAACTAGCCAGTCATATGAACACTCCTTGTAACCAGCTGCTTCAGGGTATTCTGGATGATCCACTGTTGCCTGAGAAAATCTTATGCATTGTAAAGACTGGTTACGTTAAGTAATGAAGCGAATACATCTACAACGACATATTCTTCCATTTACCTGATGGGTTTATTTACCTAATTCAACAGTGTTGAATGGCTACATTACAGTTAAAAGGTCTCAATCTCAACATGATGACTATTCACCCATAAATATAGTTGAGCAATAACTGTGACTGGAGACAATTATGGTGCATCTACGTGGTCAGTTTAAATGCAATAATCCGCCTGGAACATGTCTTATAGCTATAATTAACTCCTCAGGAAGTCAAACAAAAAGGTGTGTATTATCAGTAAGCTTGTTGTTGCTGTACATACAGTATGGGTAGACAACCAGCACAATGTTAAATAATACACTAATATTGTTCCTCTGTAATAAGACACATGTCATTATGGCCCAAAAGGTATAATTTATTTACTGTACATGAACTCAGTATATAATTAGCCGTTGTGTTTGTACTATAAGTGTCTTTGCCAATACTTTCTGATCTAAAAGATGAAGCATGTCAGAGAAGGTATTCACCAGAGACCGAGAAACTGTCATTAGTATTATACCGGAAGTAACAAACCAAAATGTTGAGCAATTTGGTTTCCCAATGTCAATGGTCCTGTCACGGCCGTCGTTCAAGGAAGACCAAGGTGCAGCGTTGTGAGTGTGCATTTTATTTTATTTAGTAAAATGTCACCAACAAAACAGGAAATAACAAAAACGACCGTGACGCTTACAAGGGCTATAGTGCCCCTCACCAAGACAACTTCCCACAATCACAAAAGGGAATAAGGCTGCCTAAGTATGATTCCCAATCAGAGACAACGATAGACAGCTGTCCCTGATTGAGAACCATACCCGGCCAAAACATAGAAATACAAAAACATAGAAAACATAACATAGAATGCCCACCCAAATCACACCCTGACCAAAACAAATAGAGACATAAAAAGGCTCTCTAAGTTCAGGGAGTGACAGGTCCTTATGGAGAGACAAATTGTACGAGTCATAAATAACAGAGTTTGGAGGACGCTCCATGAGATGGAGGATAACTTCTGTCCCTGTTTGATGCCTATAGTGCTGAAGGACCTTTTGATCTATATTTAGTGTGTCTTGCCCTTCACACACTCACATTCCCTCACTCACACTCCTCTAATTATCTGAGGCACAGTTGGCTTGCAGTACGGCGCCAATTGGATGCTCCGTTACTCTGTGCTGATAGAGCGAAGAGTTCACTTTGCAGTCAGGGCGAGAAAAAAGGCACAAAAACTATTTTCTCAAAAAAGGAAATCTCAGGTCACAAGCCCAAACATCTGGGTTTAATGAAGAGAACTACGGAGGGCTGTGAGAGGAAAAATAAATCTATTCCTCTGTTGTAAGAGGGTCTGCTGTCTGGTGCTCGAGCTGCTCACGTCTCGAGGCTATCGTCAACCTCTTAAGTGTATTCTTTAATGACCTCTGATACCTTTTAAAGTCCCAATTTCTCCACAATGAAGACCATTAAAAGATTTTCACCCAGAAAATAGGACTGGCTTGACTGGCATAGTGCATGTTTTAACAATTACAAAGTTTGCCGCTTTAAAGATACAAAGGCATGAAAACCAGATCCACATACTTGAACATAGTCATCTCCTACTGGAGGCTGAATCATAAAAGTTTAAATTATACATCTCATCAGGGGAAAGTGCATCAATGTTTATCTCTTTTCTTAGCATTCCAATGAGTTGTGACAGCAACATGATGCACAATGCTCTATCACATGTTCACACTGCTATGCTTTATCTTGGCCAGGTCGCAGTTGCAAATGAGAACTTGTTCTCAACTAGCCTACCTGGTTAAATAAAGGTGAAATAAAAAATAAAAAAATAAAAAAACTGCTAAGCAATGATCAAGTAGGTAACAACACATCCGCCTAGGTAACAACACATCCACCATGCTGATCCTCAACACAGCGGCCCCTCAGGGATGCGTGCTCAGTTCCCTCCTATACTCCCTGTTCACTCATGACTGCACACCAGGCACGACTCCAACACCATTAAGTTTGCCGATGACACAACAGTGGTAGGCCTGATCACCGACAACGACGAGACAGCCTATAGTGAGGAGGTCAGAGACCTGGCCGTGTGGTGCCAGGACAACAACCTCTCCCTCAACGTGATCAAGACAAAGGAGATGACTGTGGACTACAAGAAAAAGAGGACCGAGCATGCCCCCAATCTCAACGACGTGGCTGTAGTGGAGCAGATTGAGAGCTTCAAGTTCCTTGGTGTCCACATCACCAACAAACTAACATGGTCCAAGCACACCAAGACAGTCGTGAAGAGGTCACGGCAAAACCTATTCCCCTCAAGAGACTGAAAAGATTTGGCATGGGTCCTCAGATCCTCAAAAGGTTCTACAGCTGCACCATCGAGAGCATCCTGATTGATGGTATCACTGCTTGGTATGGCAACTGCTCGGCCTCCAACCGCAAGGCACTACAGCGGGTAGTGAGTACGGCCCAGTACACCACTGGGGCCAAGCTTCCTGCCATCCAGGGCCTCTACACCAGGCGGTATCAGATGAAGGCCCTAAAAATAGTCAAAGACTCCAGCCACCCTAGTCATAGACTGTTCTTTCTACTACACCACGGCAAGCCATACCGGAGCTCCAAGTCTAGGTCCAAGAGGCTTCTAAACAGCTTCTACCCCCAAGCCATAAGACTCCTGAACATCGAATCAAATGGCTACCCAGACTATTTGCATTGTCCCCCCTTCCCCCCTATTTTACACCGCTGCTACTCTCTGTTGTTATCATCTATGCATAGTCACTTTAATAACTCTACCTACATGTACATATTACCTCAACAGGTGCCCCTGCACATTGACTCTGCACGGGTACCCCCCTGTGTGTAGTCTCGCTATTGTTATTTTAGTGCTGCTCTTTAATTACTCTTTAGTTACTTTTATTTCTTATTCTTACTTTTATTTGTTTTAAACTGCATTGTTGGTTAGGGGCTCGTAAGTAAGCAGTGCACGGTTGTATTCAGCTAATTTGAAGTACTCTGTAATTTGGTGCTTTTTTCTACAGTCATAATACATGAACATGCAAAGTTCACCCTATTGTCATCCAATAACTTTTTCCCTACGATCTATCAAGGAATGGGATGCTGAATCAATTGTTTTTTCCTCTCTCTCTCCCACCATCACTGTTTAACAGTTTGGTACAACCATCCATCTCCTGTTCATGTGTCAAAGATCCCCCCCCCCCAACCACCTTTAAATATTTCCCTTCTTGTTATTTCAACAATAGCTTAGAACCACTTGGAAATAATGAAGTCTCAGTGGGCTGACATAAAGGAGGAAGTGATCAAATATGGCCTTGAGCCAAGTGCCTTTGTAGATGTTTTTTGTGTTGCCATTGATCCGGGGTGGAAACACCCGAAGGAATAGATAATTTATGCATGTTTTTTAACTGCTGAAAGGAAGCAAGTCACAGGCAATAATGGGGTAGGACTAGAGGCACACCACCACCACCGGAGGAGCCGGAGCCAGACCTAGGAGGGGGAGGGGGTCTATGGAGTGCCTTAGGCTTATGCCTTGTGTTGTCTTAAGGGTTAAAAATGATCCGCCACTATGTTTAACAGCATAGAAAACCCCCTAAATTGTAGTTTTTCAATGTGAAATTTGAAATGACTTTTCCTAGAATGACCCCAACATCAGAAAAAGTGAAACATCGCCTTTGTTCATATTTCCATGTAAACCACCAAGGTACAAAGACTGTCATAGGGTCATTTTCGACCCAGCAGTTATATAATTTACACACCACAAAACACACACACTCTCACACACACAAATTGAGATTATGTGTGCTACTGATTGAACTCAGCCAGCAGCTCCTGAAGAGGAAGATCACCATGGTTGGCACAGTTAGAAAGAACAAGCCTGAGCTCCCCCCTGCAGTCCTCACAACAAGGGGGAGAGTGGCCTTCTCATCAAAGTTTGCCTTTACTCCCACCGCCACTCTAGTTTGTTACCTCCTAAAGAGGAACAAGAATGTGGTTCTCCTGAGCAGACTGCACAAAACGGCTGAGATCAGTGATCGTGAGGACATGAAGTCAGGCATCATCCTGGACTACAACCACAACAAAGGAGGCGTGGACAACCTGGACAAGGTGATTGGAACTTACAGCTGCAGGAGGATGACTGCCCGCTGGCCCCTGGTCATCTTCCATAACACCATTGGTGTGTCCTCATACAATGCCTTTGTGATATTGAACAAGATCAACCCTACCTGGATGCCTGATAAGCGAAACAAGAGGGTGTTCCTGGAGCAGCTGGGAAAGGCACTTGTAACCCCACACATTCAAAGTAGGGAGCACCTTCCCCACACAGCAGCCTCTGCAGTGCTTGTGCAAGCTGTTCAGAGGGCTGAATCTTGTCCTGATCCCATGCCAATTTTTTTGTCCCCCAAAGAAAGACTGTAAAACAAATACTATGTGTTGCACATGTGAGATATACATCTGCAAAGTCCATGCACACACAATTGCATACTGTCAAACATGTGCTAATTAGAGTTGGTTGATTTATGTTCTTCACGTTTTTGTTTTGCATCTATTATCTTATTTGATTCTTATTTATTGTTGTTTATACACCTTGTGGGTGGGAGCAATGGTTAAAGAAAATGGGAGAAGACTAATATTTTGTAGTTGAACTCCTCATTGTACAGTATATAAGAATATATCACTGACTGTCATTGTTTCCCTTCAATAAAATGCATTCAAAACTACTTTCTGCACATTTCAGCTACTTTCTTAGGCTATACAAGTGCTTTTGCTCTTTTGCTAAAAAAAACATGTTCACACCTGTAATGACATTCTTCCTCCTCTTCTGAGGTGTAGTAGGGATCGGACCAAAACGCAGCGTGGTAAGTGTCCATAATGATTTATTACGCAAACAACTGAACACTCGAACAAAACAAAAATAACGTGCATCAACTAAACAGTTCCATGTGCTGATAAAACACTGACTCAGAAAACAAACACCCACAAACCAACAGTGAAACCCAGGCTACCTAAGTATGATTCTCAATCAGAGACAACTAACAACACCTGCCTCTGATTGAGAACCATACTAGGCTGAACACAAAACCCCAACATAGAAAAACACACATAGACTGCCCACCCCAACTCACACCCTGACCATACTAAATAAAGACAAAACAAAGGAAATAAAGGTCAGAACGTGATGACACCTATGTGTAAGAGAGGAAGATCACCAATAATAATAATAATAATAATAATCATCTACTTTAGTAAAGAAAACAATTAAGACAGGTTTGTTGTAATAAAAACAAGTGGTGTCCACTGATTAAATGTGTCACGCCCTGACCTTAGAGAGCCTGTTTATTTCTCTATTTGGTTAGGTCAGGGTGTGATTTGGGTGGGCATTCTAGTTTTCTATTTCTTTGTTGGCCGGATATGGTTCCCAATCAGAGGCAGCTGTCTATCGTTGTCTCTGATTGGGAATCATACTTCGGCAGCCTGTTTTCCACCAGTTTTCCATCTTGCTTTTTTTTTTTTTTTTTGCACAGTTACTAGGTAGCCTGCAGAATGTTACAGTCGTGTATTAGTTTGTTGGCGGTCATCTAAAAATAAAGAAAGATATATACTTTCCACGCTGCACTTTGGTCTCATTCTGCACTTTGGTCTCATTCTGACGAAGGGTGTAACAAAATGCAATTATTCTGCATTGTGAAAAGGGAAAACCCAGATATTCACAAAGTTTGTGATGAATGACATGTTGGTTCTTCATGCAAAATAGATTTGGGGTTTAACATTCAATTCAGCTGCTTCATTTTAGGGGTTTAGTGAAGGCGGGTCATGTTTGACCCTTGGGACAAGGGGAGTATACAGAATGTTAAGACTACATAAGGGTTAAGTCTAGTAGAGGCTTCCATCTGTACTGTGCAGTAATTAGCGAAATAATGTACACCTCAACCTAGCCAAGCCTCTGTCGTCAGTTTGCACACGAATGGACGGGGCATATCAATGGAAGAACTTCAGAGATAGCTGTACTTATCAATTGTACTTATCAATTGATGCTCATTATAATACCAGATCATCTCCATAGACAACTTTCAAGATCTTGGCTCCCTTTTGAATACAACGCAACAGCCTGGTCCCTAATTTCAGCCAAATTCTGCATTCCTCTCCTCATCCAAAAATGCAAAATCTGATAGTGGTTGGTTTCCCTATCTACTGTAGCTGCTGACTGAAGATGGCGTCAGGGTTGGCACAGAAAATAGGTTGTGCACAGAATAACATTTTGGGTCACTGTCTGTTATCATGTGCCGTGAGTGGGTTTAGGAGGGGTGAATAGTACTCTATGTGTGGTGTGGCAGAGGCAATCATTCCACATGTTATGCAGCAGAATAAAAATGCATGCATTGCTATAGCAGTGCATGAAGGGAACCATCTTTTTTTTCAATCTCTTCTTCTCCTTCACTCTTGTGGTTTATCTTGACATTGTCACCTGAATCCGCTGTTGAAAAGGGAATATGTTTCCCCCACTGAATGTAACACAAACATGTAGAAAATGAGTTTGAATGGGTTTGATGTCCATTCATGCAGAAATAGTGGTCCTGTTTAGCTCAGTTGGTAGAGCATCATGCAATGCAACACCAGGATAGTGTGTTTGAATACCGGGACCACCCCTATGTAAAATGTATGCACACATGACTAAGTCGCTTTGGACAAAAGCATCTGCTAAATGGCATATATTTATTATTCTATCAAATTAATTTCTCTTGAGGGGTTTTAGAAATAATGCATCTTACCATGTTCACATCTTTTAAATAATTCAACTTAGTAAAGTGTTGTGAATGGGCACAATTTCTACCACAGGTAATGTGTGTGTGCTTGAGTGTGTGATTATGTCCTTTGGAGCAGTGAGCTACATAGGAAGTCACTACACAAGACTGTACTTTAGAGGCATTTTGTTTAAGTATGTGATGACTCCCAGTAGTGCAAATATCCCAGCAAAATATACACTGAGTATACTTAACATTAGGAACACCTTCCTAATATTGAGTTGCACCCCCAATGTTTTGTATGCTCAAATCATATCCTCTTCTTCTCCCCATTATCCAACCTGTGGTTGAAACTAATTTCACATAATGTAGCTCACTATAGATGTTCACTCTTTGTAGCCTTACTCATGTTTTAGGTGTGCCAGGTCACTCGTGATACAAGTCAGTATTCAACGTTCATCCATGTCTACGGACGTCAGGAGATGACGTGGAAACCGGCCACTAGGGGATAACAATGGGTGCTGTTACCTTTGGGTTTTCCAAGAACATTGTGGATGGGGATGAACATTATGGACGGAGATGAACATTATGGACGGGGATGAACATTGTGGACGGGGATGAACATTATGGACGGGGATGAACATTGTGGACGGGGATGAACATTATGGACGGGGATGAACATTGTGGACGGGGATGAACATTGTGGACGGGGATGAACATTGTGGACGGGGATGAACATTATGGACGGGGATGAACATTGTGGACGGGGATGAACATCATGGACGGGGATGAACATTGTGGACGGGGATGAACATTGTGGACGGGGATGAACATTGTGGACGGGGATGAACTTTATGGACGGGGATGAACATTGTGGACGGGGATGAACATTGTGGACGGGGATGAACATTGTGGACGGGGATGAACTTTATGGACAGGGATGAACATTGTGGACGGGGATGAACATTGTGGACGGGGATGAACATTGTGGACGGGGATGAACATTATGGACGGGGATGAACATTGTGGACGGGGATGAACATTGTGGACGGGGATGAACATTGTGGACGGGGATGAACATTGTGGACGGGGATGAACATTATGGACGGGGATGAACATTGTGGACGGGGATGAACATTATGGACGGGGATGAACATTGTGGACGGGGATGAACATTGTGGACGGGGATGAACATTGTGGACGGGGATGAACTTTATGGACAGGGATGAACATTGTGGACGGGGATGAACATTATGGATGGGGATGGCATGGGCATAAGCGTCGGCCTGTGATTCTGAAGGTTTCGAGTTCAAATAATAGTAAGTTGTTTTTGAGATAGTTTTATGCATATCCCCAACATTTACCTATACCTAAACATTTTGGAGTTCATGCCTAACCTTAAGAACTTGGAGTTAATGCCTGAACTTAACCTTAACCTTAAATTTGACATTTGGAACAACCTCAATTTCACGTTTGAGAAACATGTATGAAATGGCTAATTCTGACGTGAGGCTGTGAGAGCTGGTAGTTGTAGGTGCCTTACATGTCCCGTTTCATGAAAGCTACTGGACATCTATTAAAAAACATGGTGCATGCCAAATCATAGAGCGTATGAATTCAACCCTTTACATTAATTCAAATACAGAGCCTTGCACTTGTTTCAAAATTCTACAAAATCAAAAATGGAAAAGTGGTTGCATGCATGTGTACTCACCCCCTTTGCTATGAAGCCCCTAAATAAGATCTGGTGCAACCAATTACCTTCAGAAGTCACATAATTAGTTCAATAACGTCCACCTATGTACAATTTAAATGTCACATGATCTGTCACATGATCTCCGTATATATACACCTGTTCTGAAAGACCCCAGAGTCTGCAACACCACTAAGAAAGGGGCACCACCAAGCAAACAGCCCCATGAAGACCAAGGAGCTCTCCAAACAGGTCAGGGACAAAGTTGTGGAGAAGGACAGATCAGTGTTGGGTTATAAAAAAAATATCCAAAACTTTGAATATCCCACGGAGCACCATTAAATGGATTATTAAAAAATGGAAAGATTATGGCACCACAATAAATCTGCCAAAAGAGGGCCGCCCACCAAAATTCACACACCAGGCAAGGAGGGCATTAATCAGAGAGGCAACAAAGAGACCAAAGATAACCCTGAAGGAGCTGCAAAGCTCCACAGCGGAGATTGGAGTATCTGACTATAGGACCACTTTAAGCCATACACTCCACACAGCTGGGGTTTACGGAAGAGTGGCCAGAAAAAATCCATTACTTAAAGAAAAAAATAAGCAAACACGTTTTGTGTTCGGCCAAAGGCATGTGGTAGACTCCCCAAACATATGGAAGAAGGTACTCTGGTCTGATTTAGCTTTTTGGCCATCAAGGAAAAAGCTATGTCTGGCTCAAACCCAACACCTCTCATCACCCCAGGAATACCATCCCCACAGTGAACCATGGCGTTTGCAGCATCATGCTGTGGAGATGTTTTTTTTTTTTTTAACTGGTCAGAATTGAAGGAATGATATATGGCACTAAATACTGGGAAATTCTTGAGGAAACCTGTTTCAGTCATCCAAAGATTTGAGACTGGAAAGGAGGTTAACCTTCCAGCAGGACAATGACCCTAAGCATACTGCTAAAGCAACTCTTGAGTGGTTTAGGGGAAACATTTAAATGTCTTGGAATGGCCTAGTCAAAGCCCAGACCTCAATCCAATTGAGAATATGTGGTATGACTTAAAGATTGCTGTACACCAGCGGAACCCATCCAACTTGAAGGAGCTAGAGCAGTTTTGCCTTGAAGAATGGGCAAAAATCCCAGTGGCTAGAGCTTCAAGTCCATCCAAGCTTATAGAGACATACGCTAAGAGACTTGCAGCTGTAATTGCTGCAAAAGGTGGCTCTACAAAGTATTGACTTTGTTAGGGGTGAATAGTTATGCACGCTCAAGTTTTCATTTTTTTTTCTTATTTCTTGTTTGCTTCACAATATAACATATATCATGAAAGTGGTAGGCATGTTGTGTAAATCAAATGATACACACCCCAAACAAATCTTTTATATTTACAGGTTGTAAGGCAACAAAATAGGGAAAATGCCAAGGGGGGTGAATACTTTCACAAGCCACTGTGAACGTTAAAGTTCAAGTAAGCTATACATGTTCACTGCAGAGCACAGATGCGCTGGATAGTAACGATGGTTAAGCAGAGGTATTACACCCCCTATTGAAATTCCAGGAGAGTTCCTCCTAAACCTCAGACAATCACAGACAAGCTCCTGTTGAATAATTGAACTACTTGACTCGCCGACTGTCCTCATTCAGTGTCTCCCACTCACTTCCTCTTTCTCTGTCTTCATGGTTTCACTCCAGACCTCCTGGCAGAGATTAAGGGGTGTGTATTAAACAAGCGCTGACAGAACTGACAGGCCGACACCTTATGGTGTCCACCAAGACCACCGATCTGATCCAAAACACACCAAAAGAGCTTTGTTTCCATGCTGACAGGTTTTTGACAGGGCAAGATGTTTCTCGCAATCACACACACACACAACTCCTCCCTCCATCAATCCTCCCGCCCCACCACACACAGAGCTCACTGTCTGAGCCAGTGTGATATACAAGCCCTCTTTTTTCCTTACAGTATGGATGGGAGCCATCATGTGGCCAGTGGACCCAGAGCTGGGCATAAAGTCTCCCCATGAAGGTCACCTGTCATCCATTATTCGATCATCAGAAAAGCCCAGGGCCCGGGGATTTTACAGTATTGCAAGCTCATTGATTTATAATTCACAGCTGTGCTGGCAACCAAGGGTTGGAATTACACATGTTGACAATAGCCGCCATGCTTGTACTAGAGGAAGTAAAGGTCATCATTTAGATGCCGTGACAAGGGGGGGACATTAGTGTCTTGTGTGCATCCAATTCCACTAGAGGAAAGGTGCATCCATTGTGTTGTAGACATGTTCGTTTAATCTTTGTCAACTGTAAGGAGGTGTCTGTTCGTTAATTTGATTCAGCATACTGTTCTATCCCCATTTAGCACAGCAGTGTGTATATGTACAGTATGTCCTATATGTATGTACTCTGACAACACATTTCCTGTACACCATATGTATTATACATATATTATATTGTTTATCTTATTCTCATAAGCCTGTTGGGTGTTTCAGTTGTTCAAGAATAGGGATTGGATCTGTACATCAAGAAACCTGAACCCCTCAACCACACACACACACACACACACACACACTAAGCATTCATTGTGAGACTCTTGATATGTGGCTGACTTGTCATATAACAACCCACCAGCGAACGGCAGGCTGCTGCTATAGCACAGGATTACTTCTTCCAGCAAAACACCCATCTCTTTGAACAACGAAAACACCTCTTGAGAGAGCTACCACTTGACAATAAAACCTCCAGGATCTGTCTGAATAGGAGAGATGGGGAGCTTTCTTGGTTAAGCATGTTTCTCGGTACAGCAGTATCACAGTGGCACGAGGCTAATGATTCCCTCACCCCACTGACAGCTAGACTCAGATTAAATGGAAAAAAGAGAGGGGAAATCTGCAAGAGCTTAAAAGAGCAAGTGACACAGCACTCCCTTTCTATTTTCATCCTCAGTTCACGCTACAGACTGAAAATTAGAGTGGAGGTGGGAGAAGACAGTGCCATGCTGCATATCAAGAAACTAAAATGAATGCAAATAAAACAAGTATTTAATGTCAATGTCGAGGTAATTTGGGGTGCAAATATATTATATGTCTTCATTATTTACTGACTCATTAACAAACTGCACGGGAAACTATGTAGTACCAGAGGTGAAAGGTTTTGATTTCATAACATACTGTAGGTATGGAAACATTTACATGAATTGAATGCACAGTGCCGACAAAAAGTATTTGCCCCTTTCTAATTTTCTCTACTTTTGCATATTTTGAATACTGAATGTTCTTCAACCCAAACCTAATATTAAATCAATGGAACCTGAGTAAAAAAATAACAACAATTACATACTTATTTCATAAACAAAGTTATGCAACACCCAATAAAATTAAAATAAATGCCCCGTTACACTCAATAACTGGTTGTGCCACCTTTAGCTGCAATGACTGTCACGTTCTGACCTTTATTTCCTTTGTTTTGTATTTATTTAGTATGGTCAGGGCGTGAGTTGGGTGGGCAGTCTATGTTTGTTTTTCTAGTTTTGGGGTATTTCTATGTTTCGGCCTAGTATGGTTCTCAATCAGAGGCAGGTGTCATTAGTTGTCTCTGATTGAGAATCATACTTAGGTAGCCTGGGTTTCACTGTGTGTTTGTGGGTGATTGTTCCTGTCTCTGTGTTTTGCACCAGATAGGGCTGTTTTTGGTTTTCCACGTTTATTGTTTTGTAGTGTTCATGTTTATCTTTTTGTTATTAAACCATGAATCAAAGAAACCACGCTGCCTTTTGGTCCGCCTCTACTTCACCTAAAGAAAACCGTTACAATGACGGCAAACAAAAATGACCTGTAGTTGTTGATCAGTCTCTCATGTCACTGTGGAGTAATTGTGGTCTACTGTTCCATGCAGAACTATTGTAACTCAGCGAAATATGTGGGATCTAAAGCATGAACTGCTTGTTTCAAGTCCTGCCACAACATGTTAATTCGGGATTAGGTGTGTATTTTCGGTGTGCATGTTAGGGCAGGCTAAAATGTATACCATCCAAGTCTGACCTGAAGAAAGCTCCGTCTTTATTTATGCACCGTAGAAAGAAGGTGGTGTAAGTCGGGTGTCTGTGTGTATGCGAGCCTGAAAGTTACATGAGTACCAATCATCATTTCTATGGTGAACCAGCGATACAACAACCTAATGCCCCCTAGAACTTTGAGCCAGGATCTTATCTCAAACTCCTCAAAGGGGTCTCTCTCTCTCCTCTTCCCTCTCTCTATGGGCTCTCTCCTCTTCCTTCTCTCTAAGTGCTATCTCGGTGCTCTCTCATTCTTGACTGCTGGTATGAGGTTCTTACTGTGCAATGCAGTGTTTTGTTTTCACCAGGCATAACGGGACCCATTTCATCCAAAAAGTTATACTTTGAATCATCTGTACATAGAACACAATTCCAAGCATGTTGATGATCATCCAGGTGCTTTTTTTTTTTTTTGAAAACTTGAGTCAACTTTTTGGATGGTCCCATTATGCCTGCCAAAAACCAAACACTGCATTGCACAGTAAGAACCGCAAACCAACAGTCAAGCATGATGGTGGTAGTGTGATGGTTTGGGGACCGCAGGACGGGACTGCCGAGTGCTGAAGAGAGTAGCGAGTAAAAATAGTCTGAAACACTCACTACCAAGTTCCAAACTGCCTTTGGAAGCAACGTCAGAAACTGTTAGTCCGAAAACCTTAATAAAATGGGTTTCCATGGCAAAGCAGCAGCACACAAGCCTAAGATCACCATGTACAATGCCAAGCATCGGATGGAGTGGAATAAAGCTCGCCGCCATGGGACTTTGGAGCAGTGGAAATGCGTTATCTGGAGTGATGAATCACGCTTCACCATCTGGCAGTCAGTGCAGGAGAACTCTACCTGAATGGAAGCAAGTACCCACAGCAATATTCCAATATCTAGTGGAAAGGCTTCCCAGAAGCATGTTGGCTGTTGTAGCAGCAAAGGGGGGACCAATTCCATATTAATGCCCATGATGTTCGACAAGCAGGTGTCCACATACTTTTGGCCACGTAGTGTATTTTCGGTGTACATATTAGGACAGGCAAAATTGTATAGAATCCAAGTCTGACCTGAAGAAAGTTCCCTCTTGATTTATGCACTGTAGAAAGAAGGTGGGGTAAGTTGTGTGTCTGTGTGTAATGTGCATGAAAGTTACATGACTACCAATCATCATTTCTATGGTGAACCAGCGATACAACAACCTAATGCCCCCTAGAGCTTTGAGGCAGGATCTTATCTATAAACTCCTCAAAGACCTGGGGGCTCTCTCTCTTCTCTTCCCTCTCTCTAGGTGCTCTCTCCTCTTCCCTCTCTCTAGGGTCTCTCTCTTTCCTCTTCCCTCTCTCTAAGGGCTCTCGTTCTCCTCATCCCTCTCTCTAAGGATTCTCTCTCTCTCCTCGTCACTCTCTCTAGGGTCTCTCTCTCTCTCTCTCTCTCTCCTCATCCCTCTCTCTAGGGTCTCTCTCTCCTCATCCCTCTCTCTAGGGTCTCTCTCTCTCCTCTTCCCTCTCTCTAAGGGCTCTCTCTCTCTCCTCTTCGCTCTCTCTAGGGGCTCTCTCTCTCTCCTCTTCCCTCTCTCTAAGGGATCTCTCTCTCTCTCTCTCCTCTTCACTCTCTCTAGGGGCTCTCTCTCTCTCCTTGCCCCTCTCTCTAAGGATTCTCTCTCTCCTATTCTCACTCTCTAGTGACTCTCTCTCTCTCCTCTTCCCTCTCTCTAGGGTCTCTCTCTCTCCTCTTCCCTCTCTCTAGGGTCTTTCTCTCTCTCCTCTTCCCTCTCTCTAGGGTCTCTCTCTCTCTCTCTCTCTCTCCTCTTCCCTCTCTAGGGTCACTCTCTCTCCTCTCCCCTCTCTCTAGGGTCTCTCTCTCTCCCTCCTCGTCCCTCTTCTCACGGGCTCTCTCTCTCTCTCACTCTTCCCTCTCTCACAGAAAGAAAGCATGTGGCTCTTCAAGGAGTAATTTCCACATGGTGGATGAAACTCTTGAATGGGACATAACCTAGCAGCTGTAGTGGACCTGGTGGAGAGTTTCAAGTTCCTCTGTGTCCACATCACTAAGGAATTAATGTGCTCCACACACATGCACACAGTTGTGAAGTGGGCATGACAGCATTATACAGCTGCACCATTGAGAGCATCTTTGATTGGCTGCACCACCTACTGCAAGGCACCCAACCACAAGGCAGTGAGTACGGCCCAGTACATCACTGGGTCAGAGCTCCTTGCCATCCAAGACCTTTATTCCAGGCGATGTCAAAGGAAGGCCCTAAAAAATGTCAGACACCAGCCACCCAAGTCATAGACTGTTCTCTCTGCTAACGCACGGCAAGCGGTACCGGAGCATCAAGTCTGGAACCAACAGGACCCTGAACAGCTTCTACCCCCAAGCCATAAAACTGCTTAACAAAACTGCTAAATAGCTAATCAAATGCCTACACGGACTACCTGCATTTACCCTTTTTTTCACTAACTCCCTTGCTCTGACTCTGTATATAAACCCACACGCACACACACACGCACACGCGCACACACAAACTGACACCCCAACACACATATACACACTACTTAGGCCCACACACACATAACATGCACACATGCATACTGGCACAACACACACTCACACTGCTGCTGCCACAGCTCAGTCTATTATCTATCCTGTTGCCTAGTCACTTTATCCCTACCTAGATGTACATAGCTACCTCAATTACCCGTACCCCTGCACATCGACTCAGTACTGGTACTCCCTGTATATAACCATGGTATTACCTTGTAACCCTTCACATCGACTCAGTACAGGTACTCCCTGTATATAACCATGGTATTACCTCGTAACCATGCACATCCACTCAGTACTGGTACTCCCTGTATATAACTATGGTATTACCTCGTAACCCTGCACATAGACTCAGTACTGGTACTCACTGTATATAGCCATGTTATTACCTCGTACCCCTGCACATCCACTCAGTACTGGTACTCCCTGCATATAGCCATGGTATTATTCATTATTCACTGTGTATTTTTTACTCATGTCACAATTTCGACTTTATCTTTTTTATCCTTAACTCTGAATTGTTGGAAAAGGACCCGTAAGTAAGTATTTCACTGTTAATCTACACCCGTTGTTTACGAAGCATGTGACAAATAGCATTTTATTTTATCTCATGAGCCAAGACATAAGGATACAGTCATTTTGCAACCCAAGCGTCAGTGTCAGCGTCTATGTGTAGAGAGTCTTCAAGGCATGCAGAAACCCCACATTCTGTTTCCACAACTCATTGTTAAAGCAGACACAAATGCACGACTTGGTCTACTGCTCTGACAGTACAGGCCTGAAGGGACTGAGGATCAATGGCTTGAACTAATAAGACCAGACCCAATGTCCTAATGTTCTGTTATTTTTTCGAGTTGGTCTTTTCTTATTTGTCCATGTCCAATAATTGGATTTGTGTCTGAATAGTCAAAATTATCATGCAACATGTCTGTGCAAATTTGAAAAGCCTTTCTTCATTTAACAAAAGGGAAACATTGGACTCTAGAATCAAGTTTACAAGTCAGGATTAGACCTTTGCTAATACTCACCCACTCAACTCTAATCCACTATGCTGACTAAGTCAACATCCTTTACCAGGACACAAATTACTCCATAACAGGCTTACCAGGACAACATTGCTAACCAGCACAACATGGCTTATTAGGACAACAAATGTTGCAAGGACTTATATTACACTGGCTCCCCACACACAACACTTTTGTAACCGTCTAAAGAGGAAAGTGGTCAATACTCTAAATACCTACCTGGCTTCATTGCTGAATAACTGGGGCAGAGAGAAAGAAGGGGGAGGTGGCAAAGTCGTCGTGAGGACACCTCAAAGTGGCTGATGAAGGCAAAACACACAATCAATGGCCCTGCCATTGCTCCCTTATCATTCTTATCAGGTTTTACAATATAGGCAGGTTATTTCAGTTTAGAAATACAGCTGAAGTCGGAAGTTTACATACAATTAGGTTGGAGTCATTAAAACTCATTTTTCAACCACTCCACAAATGTCTTGTTAACAAACTATAGTTTTGGCAAGTCGGTTAGGACATCTGCTTTGTGCATGACACAAGTAATTTTTCCAACAATTGTTTACAGACAGATTATTTCACTTATAATTCAGTGTATCACAATTCCAGTGGGTCAGAAGTTTACATACAGTTGACTGTGCCTTTAAACTGCTTGGAAAATTCCCCAAAATGATGTCATGGCTTTGGAAGCTTCTGGTAGGCTAATTGACATTATTTGAGTCAATTTGAGGTGTACCTGTGTATGTATTTCAAGGCCTACCTTCAAACTCAGTGCCTCTTTGCTTGACATCATGGGACAATTAAAAGAAATCAGCCAAGACCTCAGAATTTTTTGTTGTTGTAGAAATGTCCTCTGGTCTGATGAAACAAAAATAGAACTGTTTGGCCATAATGACCATCGCTATGTTTGGAGTAAAAAGGGTGATGCTTGCAAGCTGAATGTTGTGGGGGTGCTTTTCTGCAGGAGGGACTGGTGCACTTCACAAAATGGATGGCATCATGAGGCATGAGGAAAATTATGTGGATATATTGAAGCAACATCTCAAGATGAAAATTTGTGGGTAGAACTGAAAAGGTGTGTGTGCGAGCAAGGAGGCCTATAAACCTGACTCAGTTACACCAGCTCTGTCAGGAGGAATGGGCCAAAATTCACCCAACTTACTGTGGGAAGCTTGTGGAAGGCTACCCGAAATGTTTGACCCAAGTTAAACAATTTAAAGGCAATGCTACCAAATATTAATTGAGTGTATGTAAACTTCTGACCCACTGGCAATGTGATGAATTAAATAATAGCTGAAATAAATCATTCTCTACTATTTTTCTGACATTTCACGTTCTTAAAATAAAGTGATGATCCTAACTGACCTAAGACAGGGAATGTTTACTGCGATTTAATGTCAGGAATTGTGACAAACTGAGTTTAACTGTATTTGGCTAAGGTGTATGTAAACTTCCGACTTCAACTGTATTTAATTAGATGGAAGTGAAAGTTCAGTAGTCAAACAATGCAGTAGAAATGGGATCCATGCTGGGATGTTTGGTGCTAAAATGTCTTAATGACATTTAGGATACAAACTGTGCCTTTTATATAGACCTTTTAAACTGTCAAAACAATAACATGTTCCCCAGTAAACATCCGGTGCTGCAGCACGCCATAATTGCTAACTATCTAGTTAGTTGGCTAGCTAACAGAAAATGATAAATTCGTACTTCTTGATCTGACACAAAAATGTAACATTAATTATATACACACGTTGACTTGTTTGCTACCAGATCCACTCAACAAAATCATTAGACAAGATATATTTCTCTCACGACAGCCAACAATATAAATGAACTACATTTTTCTAGCATAGGAGTGCAGTGTTTGACGGCCACATTTCATACATCAAAGTTAGCTAGCAGCAGTAATTACCCCACTATCAACCACTCTCTCCCCCCTCACTTTTTTGCTCACTTATTTTCTATTAAGACACATACCGTAGTTTTAATTAACCTGATGCTTGTGCTAGGCATGTATTGTTCTCACATTATGAGACCAAGCCAGTGGTTTGTTTGCATGTAGTAAAACAAATACTAGCGCTGACACCATGTGGTGATAATGTTGAACTGCATATTAAATACACCAGGATGATACATTACATGAAGCAAACAAATTGCAACTATTTCAAGCAACATGTGTTTTGAAATTAAATCAAATTAACCTTAATATTACTTTCTACACTGTCTTCACAGTGATATTTGCTAATAATGCCTCTCTCCTGAGCATGTCATCCTTAAGACCTACTTTCATTACAAGGGTAGGGCTTGCTCTAATCCATTTCGTGATGGCATGTCCAGTAGCTGTAGAAGTCAAATCTGCTAGCCTTTAATTTGGTTACCCTCATTAATTGTCTAATGAAAACAAACACAAACACACTTGCCCATATCAATCCAGCCATTTATTTTTATTAGCAAATTATTAACACAGACAACTTCTCAGATGTGTGAGTGCTTTTCCTATTTCTAATAGTATCATTTCAAATGCAGAAAACGTCTCTGTAAAATGTAAACAATGTGTGAGGATTTGAGAATCCTGTTTCAGCATACAAATGACAAGCCACATGTACAAGTGCCAATACCAATCCCATCATTTGTCTGCATTGGACGTGCCCACGAGGCCAATACTAATCTCATCATATGTCTGCATTGGACGTGCCCACGAGGCCAATACTAATCCCATCATATGTCTGCATTGGACGTGCCCACGAGGCCAATACTAATCTCATCATATGTCTGCATTGGACGTGCCCACGAGGCCAATACTAATCCCATCATATGTCTGCATTGGACGTGCCCACGAGGCCAATACTAATCCCATCATATGTCTGCATTGGACGTGCCCACGAGGCCAATACTAATCTCATCATATGTCTGCATTGGACGTGCCCACGAGGCCAATACTAATCTCATCATATGTCTGCATTGGACGTGCCCACGAGGCCAATACTAATCCCATCATATGTCTGCATTGGACGTTCCCACGAGGTCAATACTAATCCCATCATATGTCTGCATTGGATGTGCCCACGAGGTCAATACTAATCCCATAATTTGTCTGCATTGGACGTTCCCACGAGGTCAATACTAATCCCATCATATGTCTGCATTGGACGTGCCCACGAGGTCAATACTAATCCCATCATTTGTCTGCATTGGACGTTCCCACGAGGTCAATACTAATCCCATCATATGTCTGCATTGGACGTGCCCACGAGGCCAATACTAATCCCATCATATGTCTGCATTGGACGTGCCCACGAGGTCAATACTAATCCCATCATATGTCTGCATTGGACATGCCCACGAGGTCACTACTAATCCCATCATATTTCTGCATTGGAAGTGCCCACGAGGCCAATACTAATCTCATCATATGTCTGCATTTGACGTGCCCATGAGGCCAATACTAATCCCATCATATGTCTGCATTTGACGTGCCCATGAGGCCAATACTAATCCCATCATATGTCTGCATTGGACGTTCCCACGAGGCCAATACTAATCCCATCATATGTCTGCATTGGACGTGCCCACGAGGCAAACACTAATCCCATCATTTGTCTGCATTGGACGTGCCCACTAGGCAAACACTAATCCCATGATATGTCTGCATTGGGAATGCATGCCATAAATAATCTCACATCCACTGTAACCAAAGGGGTTGACCACGTATAGTGGTGGCAAGAGAAAAATCCCCTGGAGATTGACCACAGTGAAGGGTAACATTTACATTGGCTGCAAAGTGGCTATGTAATGTATGAGTTCCATCCCTGTATGGCTGACCAGGCCAGGACACAAACCCTAATCAAATTACACATGTAGCTAGCATGCCAGCAACTGGAGGAGGACAGCGAGTGTAGCAGAATTAAGCAAATCGGTGCGCAAAATCGCAGGAGATCATCCAGAGCCGAGATGCTTACAGTATAAAAAAATATATACATTCATGATAGACAGGTGGAGACACTATTTCAAGTCTCAGGGGGAACGACATCACATCACAGGGCTAGTAGAACTCAACTGCAGCTCACCTCTGCTACAGTCACACCGTTTTCACCTCTTCCTATGCCACCGACAGTGATCTGAGTCAATGTAGCAGAATGAAATACCCACAAAATTAATAATGTGGGTGCAAGATTGATTCAGTCGACACAATCTGCTTTGCTGGCCGCTGATATTAATGAGGATGTCAGTGAGTATAGCAGAGGGGTGAGTGTGTTGAGGTTGATGTGGAGAAGGAGGAGATCAGTGAGTGTAGCAGAGGGGTGAGTGTGTTGAGGTTGATGTGGAGAAGGAGGAGGTCAGTGAGTGAGTGTAGCAGAGGGGTGAGTGTGTTGAGGTTGATGTGGAGAAGGAGGAGATCAGTGAGTGTAGCAGAGGGGTGAGTGTGTTGAGGTCGATGTGGAGAAGGAGGAGGTCAGTGAGTGTAGCAGAGGGGTGAGTGTGTTGAGGTCGATGTGGATAAGGAGGAGGTCAGTGAGTGTAGCAGTGGGATGAATGTGTAGCACATGTGAGCTAGTTCACAGGTGAGTGCTATTCTATTGAGACCTGAGACCTAAAGAACTGTTATCATAGCCCAACCAAGATCATGTTTTGGAATGATAATGAATGGTGCTTTGTGGGTATGAAGTGCTGTTGTGGACAGGGGATCCTAGGTTGGCCATACAGGGATTGTTACACCCACATCAATGATCAAGGACACCAGAGAGTGAGTGATCAACCAAATAAAACAGACACACATGAGATTGTTGAATAGTTAAATGATGTGTCTAATACAAAAAATAAACAGAATGTCAGTGTTGGGCTGGAACAGAAACCTGCAAGCCAAGTAGCTCGATCTCTAGGAGCAAGGTTGGCCATACATGTTCTGGGTATATGCATGGTTACTTTTAACATAATTTTTGTGGTCCTAAAACCAATTCTAACAGTGAACCAGTACCATATATAACCCATTGGCAATATGAACTGCAGTCTCTCCAGGACTAGGGACTTTCTTTGGGACCTTCATCCACAGACACGGTTTAGCAGCTTCACAGGTCTCTGTATCTCAGATGAGGGTAAACAGAAATTAGACCAGGACTTTCTTCATTATACTCAAGTGATATAACATTTTATACTATTTTGTCATTGTTCTCTCTTTGGTACGGGACATCTGTTAATTAGCTAGTTAGCTTAGCAACTTGCTAGGTAGCTGACATGTTTTTAGCTGATCAAGTTTGTGTCATTCAAAAAGTTATATTTGATGGCTGTCGATCCTATTTATATGTAGGTAGCCAGCTACCTGACATTACCTAGAGTAGATGGTTAACTTGATAAAACAACGTACACCTTCTGCTACACATCATCCTGGCACTTTCACCTCCATTAAAAATTTTCCCAGGATGTAAAGACTATCCCATCCATGAATACTAAGGTCAAAAATGCAAATTCTGACCTTGAGAAAACAGCTAGACTAAGTTAGCTTAGCTAGCTAGCTGTTTACAGCCGTGACGGAACAGCTGTTGTGTATAAATGCACCGGAAGTTCTTTGGAGTTCCAGGGTTCACTTCCGCTCCTCCTAAAAAATATGTTAAAAAGGTCTATAAGTGGAAGGTCTCATAACTTTCAATTCCTCTATGTTTGAAATTCTATTCTACAACAAAAAAGCACATTGAATCTCAAATTTGTTCTAAATTCACATATTTGTTGCACCAGTCAAACCCCTCCAACATAACTGCAGCTAATGGCATATTATAATAATCTTTGATGTTTTCAAAGCCAAATGTTACCCTCTCTCTGTTCTCCTTCTGCAAACATAATAGTGCTTAAGTAAACGTGCTGTCAGGTTGGCATTTCAGTGCTATTGTTGGAATTCAATATGTGTGAGAAGCCAAGCTGTGGCAGACTGATAGTGTCACAACACCTTACTGTGGCCTCCCACGCCTTGTGGTGGCATACTGGGCTTGTGTGGAGCCTGAGAAGACCTGGACAGATATTAAAGGCATCAAACCTCAGTTCAAGGTCAAACCTGGGGTGCCTTCACTTAAGTCAGACAGACAACCTGAGGTAATTGGATCTTCTGTTTTTCATGGATTGAGGCCAACAGATGTCTATTCTCCCCCTATCCATCACAACTGCCATTTGGCACAAAGTCCTCTCACCCTGCTCTCACCCCTCTGACTCTTACTAAAGCTTCATGTCGACACAAGCAGGAGAAGCAAAGGGGACTTTGCTGGAGGTGGCCCTCAGACTCTAGTCCCCACAGCTCACTCAAAGGTCACGCTCGAAAGTGACATAGGTGGCAAGGTCAGTGTCAATGGAAGTCGTCCGTGATCTGTCCTCAAACCTCAACCTCTCCCTGTGTGCTCTTCCAAGATGGATTTGCGCTGCCACCAGCGGTCACTCTGCCACCCACCACAGAAGCAGGGAACAGAGGATGCGGCCACGCCATGGCGACATTGTGCAGTGTGACAAGGGCACTGTGCTGGGTTCATGCACTGAATAGAAAAAGGTTTCCTTTTGATTGTTATTTTTGGTGGAAGAACTGCAAACCCCCACTACCTTTAGCAGCACTGGTGCTACAAGCGGGCCACATTTAAGAGAACTAGAGATGCTCCATTTCACAAACCAATGTTTGGCTGACTTTGATGGGATTCAATGAGTCGGAGGGTCATTGGAAGGAGCGGTGTCCATGATGATGGGAGTTTTACAATGCTGATGAGTAAACATATTCCATAAATGGCCCAGCTGTTGTAGTGTATGGTGTTTTGCTTTATCAGGAAAATAGGGGGGAGGGGGGTCCTTAACAGCTTCTACCCCAAAGCCATAAGACTGCTGAACAATTAATCAAATGGCCAACAGATTATTTACATGTACAATCATTTGTTTTTTTACACTGCTGCTACTCACTCCCTGTTATCTTTTCATAGTCACTTCACCCCTATCTACATGTACAAATTACCTTGACTAAACTGTAACCCCGTTCATTGACTCAGTACCGGTACTGTCATGCCCTGACCTGAGAGAGCCTTTTTATGTCTCTATTTTGGTTTGGTCAGGGTTTGATTTGGGTGGGCATTCTATGTTTTGTTTTGTCTATGTTTTGGCCGGTTCTCAATCAGGGACAGCTGTCTATTGTTGTCTCTGATTGGGAATCATACTTAGGTAGCCATTTTCCCTCCTTCAGTGTGTGTATTTATCTTTGTAAGTAACACTTAGCCCTGTAAGCTTCACGGTTGTTTTGCGTTTCTTGTTTGTTGGCTACATAAAAAAAAGAGAAATGCACTCTCACAACGCTGCACTTTCGTCCTCTTCCAACGACAATCGTGACAGAACTACCCACCACCAAAAGACCAAGCAGCGTGCGCCAACCTGGAGGACGAGCTGGACCAGGGAGGAGAGAATGGCAGGGGAAAACACCCGGTCACGGAAGCCCAAGAAGCAGCTCCAAAAAATGTTTTGGGTGGGGGCACACGGGAAGATTTCAGAGTTTAGACCTGAGCCAACTCCCCGTGCTTACCGTGGGGAGCATGTGATTGGTCAGGCACCATGTTATGGGGTGATGCGCACGGTGTCTCGAGTGAGCATTCACAGGCCGGTGTGCCAGCGTCCTGCATTTGCCGGGTGGAAGTGGGCATCCAGCCTGAACAGGTTGTGCCAGCTCTGCGCTCGAGACCGCCAGTGCGCCTTCACGGTCCAGTGTATCCGATGCCCGCCCCACTCACCAGGCCTCCTGTGTGTCTCTCCATCCCGGTGAGTCCTGTGCCTGCTTTAAGGACCAGGCCTCCTGTGTGTGTCCCCAGCCTGGTGAGTCCTGTGCCTGCACCCAGAACGAAGACTCCAGTGATGATCCATGGCAAGAAGCCTGCAGTGATGATCCACGGCAAGAGGCCTCCAGTGATGATCCATGGCACGAAGCCTCCAGTGATTATCCTTGGCAAGAAGCATCCAGTGATGATCCATGGCATGAAGCCTCCAGTGATGATCCACGGCAAGAAGCCTCCAGTGATGATCCATGTCCATGGCACAAAGCCTCCAGTGATGATCCATGGCACGAAGCCTCCAGTGATGATCCATGGCTCGAAGCCTCCAGTGATGATCCATGGGACGAAGCCTCCAATGAGGAGTCATGGTACGAAGCCTCCAGTGATGATCCATGGCACGAAGCCTCCAGTGATGATCCATGGCACGAAGCCTCCAGTGATGATCCATGGCACGAAGCCTCCAGTGATGATCCATGGCACGAAGCCTCAAGTGATGATCCATGGCAAGAAGCCCCCAGGGTGCCCAGTCCGGGGCCCGCAGCGAGGGTCCCCAGTCCGGGGTAGGCGGCGAGGGTCCCCACACCAGAGGCGCTACCAAAGTGGGGTGAGCCAGAGTTGGAGCGGGGTCTATGTCCCGCACCAGAGCCGCCACCGCGGATAGATGCCCACCCGGACACTCCCCTGTAGGTTCAGGTTTTGCGGCCGGAGTCCGCACCTTTGGGGGGGGTACTGTCATGCCCTGACCTGAGAGAGCCTTTTTATGTGTCTATTTTGGTTTGGTCAGGGTGTGATTTGGGTGGGCATTCTATGTTTTGTTTTCTATGTTTCTTTATTTCTATGTTTTGGCCGGGTATTGTTCTCAATCAGGGACAGCTGTCTATCGTTGTATCTGATTGGGAATCATACTTAGGTAGCCCTTTTTCCCTCCTTCAGTGTGGGTAGTTATCTTTGTTAGTGGCACTTAGCCCTGTAAGCTTCACGGTTGTTTTGCGTTTCTAGTTTTGTTGGCGTCATTTTAAATAAAAAGAGAAATGTACGCTTGCCACGCTGCACTTTGGTCCTCTTCCAACGACACCCGTGACAGGTACCCCCTCCCCTGTATATTGCCTCGTTACTGTTATTTTATTATGTTACTTTTTATAATTTTTTACTTTTGTTTGTTTGGTAAATATGTTCTTGACTCTTTCTTGAACTGCACTGTTAAGGGCTTAAACATTGGTTAATTAAGCATGTCACAATAAAGTCTACACGTTTTATTTTATTTTGATATGTGGAAGCATGTGGCTAAGTAAATTCTGAAATGTATTTATAATCAGCCTGAAATTGATTTATAAGCGGTGCATCTATCAGCCTGTCAGATATTGAATATTCACCCAAGGAATCCTTTTAACAAGAAACAGTAGAGGAGAAAGCGTGTTCAAGCCCAAATCAAATTCATTTTTGAAAGCAGATGGAAGATGGTCTTTCATGTTTGCGCTAGACATGCCAACAAGACACAGCCTTTGTCTATTTTCATAATGACCTGTGTTATTCGTTCGTCAAGCCACAGTATGACAATGCCATTCAGGTTTCTCACTCTACCCGACAAAGGTCATCGTGTTAAAAAAAACTGAAACCCAATGTTGACAGAACTGCGAGCATTGATTTTCCTATTCCTTAATGGACTGTCTAAAAATATGCCGCTGTGCTCGGGCCACGTCTTCCCTTTCATACAGTTCAACCGCGCTACTTCCGACAGAGAAATTATGTGCTTAACCTCCTTTAATGGCGGACTTTTTGCTTCTACAGTCTGGATAATAACATGACGATGCTAATGTTACAGTAATGTCCTGTAAAGAGCTTTTAGACAGTTGGGAAGGAGGCCTGAAGTATTGACATTTTAAGATGGTGGCATTTTAGAATACTACTGTTAATTACCCTGGACTGAAAGAAGATTGTGTAATGTCCACTTAAAGGCTGAGAACCCTATGCATCTCAGAGACCTGCATAGAGCATGTTCTGGTAGAATTTCTGAGACTAATTCAATTGAAATTTCTCCTCTTCATCAATGCATAGTTAGCTTCTAATGGCTAGCCAACATTGAATATGACAATCTCTAGAGCGGAAGTGGGCCTTCTTATTCATCAATGAAGGTCTGACAAGTCTCCTTGATGTATGAGTAGTCCATAGCTACTCTACCCATGATACTCCGATCCGTATAAGCACATCTTACACGTCCTGTATTAGCTGGGGTATAAAATATTAATCTTAAGGGGTAAAATTACAATATATTGTCAAATGTTGTTATTCAATATGTTTGGATAATGACAAAACCATTCAAAAGAACCCTCTGCTTCTGTCTGCATGCACATGATAAATTGTGAAGTAATATTGGCTATAAACTAGACTAAACAAATTCCTAATAGAAATATTAGGCATAATTCACAACTAAGCAGAAAATTTGTAATCTGTGTGGGTCCAAAAGGCATGAGATGATTTTAAATGATTTATTATAGTTAGAAGCAGGTATGTCAGTCATATTTCAGCCGCCTAGTTACGTGCATGCATACTGATTCAAACCGTAGCTGTAGGCAATAAATCAAAAGCACAGCATTTTTGCCATCAAAGTTGTTTTCTTCTCTAATGTCTACCCCCTGTGAATGTGCTGTCTACAATTCAGAGTAATCACTGGGAAAAAAAAAATGCCTTCTATTCGCCTTCCATACTATAATTCAGTGGCTGCATAATCCAAGTGAAATGGTTGACCAAGTCTCTGACTCCTCCCTCAGCCACCATCAGACAGCACATATTCCTTTTACAAGGGTTGGGCAAACACACTCAAACAAGCATACACAGAAACACACACACACAGACACTCAAACAAGCATACATACACTCAAACAAGCATACACACACACTCAAACAAGCATACACACACTCAAATAAGCACGCACACACGCATGCACGCACGCACGCACGCACGCACGCACACACACACACACACACACACACACACACACACACACACACACACACACACACACACAAATATATGTATATACACACACACACTCAAACAAGCACACTCAAACAAGCATACACACAAACATACACACACAGACATGTACACACAGACGTGTACACACACACACTCAGACGCACATATACCTGGACTAAATCGTTTAGCAGATTCAAAATGCTGTGAAAGCAAAATCAGTGTTGCTAATCCACAGTGAAAAGCAGTAGAAGGCTGAATGATGTCCAAATCAGATATTCCCTTCACCATGTAACCCCGGATCAGAGTCTGTGCGTCAGTGCGGACACGGTTAACACTCAATAAAACATCAAAGAGGATGAAGCTCACAGCTCTGGACACATACAACTACACACTGAATACACACACACACATTAAATGCACGTCCGTCATCATGCTCATTAGATTACACCTATATCTGGACCGGACAAACGATAAGATGAAAAGCCAACATTCTCTTTCATGAGTAATTCCAATACCAGAGTTTTGTCACTTTAATCTCTGAACCATTAGGACAGGTACCATCCTATATACATCCACCAGCTAGCTATAAATTACAGATAAGAATTAGCCGGACCTATTGTTGGAAATTTAGCGACTACCTAGGAAACGGTCATCAACTTCATTTCACCCTTTCCTGCCCGTTCCACCCCCTCTACCCCCCCTGTCGATGTCTCGCAAGAGGAGACACTTTTAATATTTTCATTTCTAGAGGCAAAGGGATTTATTGGACACCGCTTTGCATATTACATGAGGAGGCTGCGTCATATTCATCCTCCACGGCAGATGCAGGACTTGACAGGCACAGACTATTTATTATTCAATTATTTTAAATATTTAAGGGCAGACAGGATGCACATGCAATCATAAATACTTCAGCCTGTTCCTACAAAGGGGCACTTGTCCGGTGATGACAGGGAGGTGCTGTAGATTCACTACAACAATGCTGCAGTTATATTTATAAACCCCTATTTTATATCCCTCCATCATCCTATTAATCATTTTTATCCTCATTTTCATACAAGGACCTTGAGGAGAGAAAGCACATGCTCATCATCTACATGTTCCATCACCTTATCAGCTTAACATGACCAAAGATGAGCATGACAGTAAGACAGGAAAGATGCAGAACTGTTATGTGGGGCATGTAAGACATTTGGGCAGCATTCGAAACAACTAAGACATCTTGTTTGCCGTTTGCTAAAGGGAAACACAACCCTTAATATATGGAGTAGCTTTGCAGTCGCGACTCAGAGGCAGGTGGTGAACATAAAAACGTAATCCCATGTCCCAAAGATATGGCCCCTACAAAGACGAAGACAAACACCAGTGGTAATTATGCCCTTTCATCCAGCATTCCTACTGGAAGCCACCATGCAAAGACAGAGACCCCAGAGATAAATTGCTTTGCACACCGGCATCTTTTCCTTTCCAACATTCCCCCCCATACCACCCCCTCAATAACCCCCATACCACCCCCTCAACACCCCCATACCACCCCTCAACAGCCCTCTACCCTCTCATCCATAGATCAAAATATCCCTCCTAGAAAAAAAGCAATCATCTTCCCCCCCGTGCATCAGGATACGGCATGAAGAGAATGAATCGCAGAAAGGCGTTATCGCAACTTTTCACATCCTGTTAGTGCCACTAAACAGTCTGGAGGTTAGTGAAACACATACCTTTCCGTCTACTTCTTCTCTCTCTTTTCATCTGCTGCTGAGTGTTGCCGTTACCTAATCTGAGCAGTAGCTGGCTGGATGATACACCGGGAGAGTTGAAGATAGGTCCTTACCTTGACATGCCATCCAGGATCCTATAGTCCACAAGATTAGCTGACTGAAGCTGAGAGCTGCTCCTCCCAAAAAGGAAATTATGCTGCCCAAGTCCCCCTGGAACAGGAGCCTCTGAATTAAAAATTCCGTAAAATGTTATTTTTCCTCCTCTGAAGGATGTCCTTCACTGCTGTGTGCTCCTACTTCCTTTATTTCCCAGGTTGTGCTGTATCTTTTCTGTTGTGTCCCCCCTGGTATTCCACCTTATTAAACCCAAACATTGATTGGATCTTCTCCTCCCGCGTTGCAGGCAGGCAGCGATGAAGTGCGAGATCCACAGATGGAGAACACTCCTAGTGCGCACTGGCTCCCCCGAAAGTGACTACAGGCAGTCTGTGCTCTCCACACCTAGAAAACGTGAGCTGTCCTCTGTTCAGCCCAGCATGGAGGGGGGGGGGGTCCCCCAGAGTGCAAACTTCGACACCTCTCACCACCCGATAGGAGTTAGTAGTGGATAGCAAACTATTCTTGTAATTTATTTCCCTCGATTTCCTCCTTAAATGTTTTCCCTCTCCAATGTACCTTATTTTGTAGCTCTACTCTCTAGAACGCTGTCTCAGAGACTGGATGCTGAGAAGTGCCGGAATGAAAGCTGCTCTCCCTCTTTCTCTCTCCCCTCCCTCGCTCTCTTTCCCTCCATCTCTCTCTCACTCACTCACACACTCCCCTTCCTGCCTCACTGCATCTCCCATCCCCTTGTTTTCTCTCCTCTCTCTTTCCTCCCTCTCCCGCTCACTCCCAGGTCTGTTGTCTGACAATTACAGCTTTGGCATTCACAGTCATGTCAGATAGAAAGGTTGGCTGCCTGCACTCCTTAGGAATCCTTAGGGATACAAATAATGGTCAGATAAATATGGATAAGAAAATAGAATGAGTAAAGAAACAACATGACAGCGAATGAAGGAATGAGGAACGAGGAAGTGTAAACCTCTGACTTCATCATATTTGTTTATTTATTAACTGATAAATAGCCAGCATCCCTTTAGCATGGGGCATTTCCATCTATCTTTTATTGCATACTCCTTATAGTGGATTGGGTCAGTAGTTGATGTTGGCCAACTGTCAAGATGGATTGAAGATGGAGATGAAAATAGCAGCAGCAACAGACCAGTCTTCTGCATCGAGGCAAGGACAATCCAAGCGCTATTGCAAACTGTGGAATTATACAATTAGCAGCCAAAACAAAATTGCCAGCAGTTCCCTCATACACACAGAATATTACCCTGGACGCGGAAGCTGATTTAGAGACAATAATGCACAACATTTAGAAACAAATTTAGAGACAATATGCACAATATATAGAAACAAAATAAATCTGTCCCTGGAACATTTCAAGTGGAGCAGCTGCATGTACCTAACCTGTCTTTAGACTTTAAATGACTAAAGGAACGTTCAGGCATTATCAGTTTGTCATGTGCCAGGCATAGTGATAGTGTATGAGGGAGATTTTTACAAACCAAGCATGAATAATGACTGATGATTATCACCTCAGGAATGAATTGCTGGTAATTGTGCCAATGTGAGTAACATCACTTTGTTTTACTACTTTCAGTGTCCTTATCACACAATCTTGCTTGCCTAACATTTGTCCCAAAACACTCCAGTGACTGGTGCTCTTATACCTGTGTAGTAATGGAGTAATCACTCTAGTAACAACATGTTGACAGTTAAGATAATGTTGTTACGGAAATAATTACACCGGTACACAAGCATCTTCATGTAAAGTGTTACCGTTACGGACATTAGATCATGTTTTATGTAGATTGTGATAACAGGGAGTAGCATGACCTTGATCTCTACAAGACCCCGGGAAAAATAGCTGCTGCTTCTTCAACAGCTAATGGGATATCCAAAGAAAATGCTAAACCTCACACCTGCATCTGGTCATCTAACTATGAAGCTGAAGGATGAAGGACCTTTAGCTTGTCCACAGGTCTTTGATTCCTTTCCATCATCACCACTACACTTCTGTTGTTCACAATGACGGCTCCTTTCGTCCCAGTTGAGCCATCTACTCTGATAGCAATGACTATGTTAGAGCTGTGTTACATTGCACCAATGATAAATAGCAATGTTCTACAGCGTTATAGAATGGGATGTCAAAGCAATCAAAGTGCAAACCTAACCCCCTTTTGTCTAATTGATATGCATAACAACCCAGCAGGGAAATGGCTAGACGTAGGCTATACTTTGACATTGGAGTCCAAGTTAAAAAAGGAGAACAGTCAGACCTAAGACAGTGCTCCGTGTGGACTACAGTGGTCGCTCTACAGTGTCCTCCTGATGCGGTACAGCTCGCAGATAAGCCTTCGGGCTTAGATACCAGCACATGCCTCTCCGCATCTCATTATCCAGGTGGTGCCATTTCCAACACAACTCTCCGCGGTCCAAACCTACATTCAAAACAGCAGCGGCATGCACGCATAGTCAAGTTGCTTCGCTAATTACCTATATCCAGGGCATCCAATTACATGATCGTTATACATGCAGTAATTTGTCTGTTTCACTTTAAAAAATCAAGTATCTGGCAAAAACGGTTAAGTATGTAGAAAATAAGAAGTACTGCCAGCCACATTATTACATAGAGCCTTGATGACATACTGCAGATGAATTCCAACCTTGCCTGTACAATTTTCCTGGAATTGTAAGTGATAGCTTTACTGGAATTGGGCAACACTTACCCTGTAAGGCTTTCTTCACAGGAACATTGGTGTGTACTCATAATACTGCTTCACAATTACATCTTCCAGTATTTTACATATCATACAGACATGGTAAATAACAGGCAGGTACTAACGGGAACAGCAGGATAAAAGTGTGGCCAATTGGCCACAAGAAGGACATTGTATTGGGTTTGCTCGTTGGCAACCAAGGAATAGGTTTTGTCAGTCACATGTAGGCACCTGTTCTGGACCTTATCCACAATCGCTGCGTTGCCTCCTTTGTTATCCATTCACGCTATGGGTCTGTTTGTCTTGTCTGTGTTGTCAGCCCTAAGGGTCTCACTGATTATACCTAGGGATTTCCACTAAGTGCTTGTCTGACACTTTTGCCTCAAGGAACATGAAATGGCTTGCCTCCACCCCATTGATCAACAGTGGAATTGATACTGACACATGTTAAGGCATAGCTAATTAAGGAAGCATGGCTCATTAAGCCTCATGAAGAATCTCACTTTTAAAAGTTCATATTCTGTTAACTTATACCCAAATAATGTTGTTGACTTGCCCTGTACACATATGTGACCAAAGCATACATTGGAAGAAAAATACAAACACTTAAATCACCCCATCTCAAACTTGTATCTTAAACAGACTGATTAAAAAATGATTGCTATTTCCTCATAGAGGATGTCTACTGGCATGCATATTTTTTATGATCGTTATACGCCCACACCATTTCAACACAAAAAAGTTGCTTTTTAAAACCTCTACGGGATCGGTGTCCCCCCGCGGGACAGTTGAGCTAACGTGCGCTAATGTGATTAGCATGACATTGTAAGTAACAAGAACATTTCCCAAGACATAGACATATCTGATATGGGTAGAAAGCTTAAATTCTTGTTAATCTAACTGCACTGTCCAATTTACAGTAGCTATTACATTGAAATAATACCATGCTATTGTCTGAGGAGAGTGCACAGTTATGTACCTGAAAATGTAACAATAAATCAGTTAGGCACATTTGGGGGGACAGACTTGACACAACACTTTGAACAGTAATGCAATGGTTCATTGGATCAGTGAAACCTTAGCACATACACTGCTGTCACCTAGTGGCCAAAATCTAAATTGTGCTAAAATTGCAATAATGCATTATGGCCTTTCTCTTGCAATATTTTTAAAACACATTTTTTCTTTGTATTATCTTTTAACAGATCTAATGTGTTATATTCTCCTGTGTTAATTTTACATTTACACACACTTCAAAGTGTTTCCTTTCAAGTGGTTTCAATAATATGTATATCCTTGCTTCAGGTTCTGAGATTTAGGTATGTCATTTTAGGCGAAAATTGAAAAAAGGGTCCGATCCTTAACCTACTTACTGTAAATGACCTTTTTCCTTTTTTGAAAGGAAAACTATTTCACTCATATTGTAATTAATTATAGGTCAAATCTGGGAACAGTTACTTTAATATACAGCTATGAACCTCTGGTTCAGACAAAGAGAGAGGGGATTAGCAGACAGAAACAGATCTATGAATTAGTAAATGTATGCCAAGCTTCATGAAGTTTAATTTATGAACTCAGGGAACTTTTGAACACCAGACTCTTTACATGGCAGAAAAGATTCCCCAGATTATACCCTGCTGGTCTTTCTAAATTTCAAAATTGAGGCCAGTCCCCCAAGTGTCGCAGTGACTTAGCATCTCAGTGCTAGAGGTGTCACTACAGACACCCTGGTTCGAATCCGGGCTGTATCACAACCTGCCATCATTGGGAGTCCCATTGGGCTGCACACAATTGTCTGGGTTTGGCCGGTGTAGGACATCATTGTAAATAAGAATTTGTTCTTAACTGACTTGCCTAGTTAAAAAAATAATTTAAAATACACAGCATACTACCCCAATTTCCATCTGGGTGAATCGTAATACATTTATGGCTGGTTTCCAGGAGACATATTAAGTCTAGTCTTGGAATAAAAAGCATGCTCAATGGAGAATCTCAATTGAAAGAGCTTTTTAGTCCAGAACTACACTTAAGATGTGTCCATGAAACCAGCCCATTAATGTTCAAAGAAGCACATCCTTTCCTGTCATGTGCCTTCCTTGTTGAATGATGTGCCAAGGACTTTTCACATGATGAGTGGAGTTTCACCATTGTGCTGGAGAAGTAATAAGTCTGCCAATTAATTAACATGGACTAAACGAGAGGTGATAAATGCAGGCTTATGAAAGAAGAAATGTTTCTCAGAGATAATCATGTTCTTTCCTTTGACAGCTCTTGCGAGGGCAAAGACTCTATTCTTTTGGACTCTTTTGCTGAAAGACTAGTGGAATAGGCCAACTGTACAATGTAAACGGGATATTAAGCAAATTCTTCCAATGGTGTACCCCCAAGGCAGCTTCAAAGAAAAGTAAGTTAAAGATCTGCTGCATTTGTGCTTGACCAAAACACAATAAATATTTTAATAAGTAATAAGTATATCACCAATATTTCCGTACATGTAGATTACCAGTCATAAGTTTGGACACACCTACTCATTCAAGGGTTTTTCTTTATTTGTACAATTTTCTACATTGTGGAATAATAGTGAAGACATTACAAATATGGAATAACACATATGGAATCATGTATTAACCAAAAGTGTTAAACAAATCAAAATCTACTTGAGATTTTAGATTCTTCAATGTAGCCAACCTTTGCCTTGATGGCAGCTTTGCCCACTCTTGGCATTCTCTCAACCATCTTCATGAGGTAGTCACCTGGAACACATTTAAATGAACAGGTGTGCCTTGTTAAAAGTTAATTTAAAGGAGTTTATTTCCTTCTTCATGCACCAATCAGTTGTGTTGGTAGGGGTGGTGTCCAGAAAAAAAGCAATATTTGGTAAAAGACCATGTCCATATTATGGCAAGAACAGCTTAAATAAGCAAAGAGAAATGACAGTCCATCATTACTTTAAGACATGAAGGTCAGTCCATGCGGAAAATGTCAAGAACTTTGAAGGTTTCTTCAAGTGCAGTCGCCAAAACCATCCAGCGCTATGATGAAACTAACTGGCTCTCATGAGGACCGCCACAGGAAAGGAAGACCCAGAGTTCCCTCTGCTGCAGAGGAAAAGTTCATTATACTTATCAGCCTCAGAGATTGCAGCCCAAATAAATGCTTTACCATGTTCGAGTAACAGACAAATCTCAACATCAACTGTTCAGAGGAGACTGTGTGAATGAGGCCTTCATGGGCGAATTGCCCACTGAAACCACTACTAAAGGACACCAATAAGGAGAAGAGACCTGCTTGGGCCAAGGAACGAGCAATGGACATTAGACCGGTGGAAATCATTTAGGCAGGTTACCTTCGCTTCCTTGGGCACAGGGACTATGGGGGTCTGCTTGAAACATGAAGGTATTACAGACTCGGACAGGGAGAGGTTGAAAATATCCATGAAGACACTTGCCAGTTGGTCCGCGCATGCTTTGAGTACACGTCCTGGCAATTTGTCTGGCGCAGAGGCTTTGTGAACGTTGACCTGTTTAAATGTTTTGTTCACATAGTCATCCAGAACAGCTGGTGTTCTCATGCATGCTTCAGTGTTGCTTGCCTCGAAGCGAGCATAAAAGGCATTTAGCTCATCTGGTAGGCTCGCGTCACTGGGCAGTTTGCGTCTGGGTTTCCCTTTGTAGTCCGTAGTAGTTTTCAAGCCCTGCCACATCCGACGAGCATCAGATCCGGTGTAGTAGAATTCAGTCTTAATCCTTTATTGACGCTTTGCTCGTCTGATGGCATAGAGGGATTTCTTATATCAGGTGTTGTGTGACACTATTGACAGAGCCATTGAACACACATTTTCCTGTGGTCAATACAAGTCTATGAGCTCTTAATGTAAATATGCGTAATCAGGTCTTAACTGAGTAGGTAATGATTTATAAATAATGCACAGGAAATAAATTGCCGGTCATTAAAAATGAAATATTGTCAAATCACGTCTACGAGATGTAATTGAATAGCCTAGACAGCCCAGGTCACACATTCCAAAATGACTTGTCTACTTAAAAAGAACATATTTGTACTGCAATACTTCTCCATGGCTTTGAGCCATTTGGGGTACAGTATACACAGAATAACCATACTTTCCCTTTAATAGTTTAACGGAAAAATCAAGAGGTTCAGGGTAGAGTCAAGTGTAATATATAATTAATGGGCTATTTAGATATTGTGCCAAGTGTTAACACCATTAATACAGTAATAAGGACTGTGAAATACATTATAGGAAAATGTAATGACCATTTCATTTGTACTTTTAAAGGAAAGTAAGAAAGTAAAGGACCCTTGTCAACAACATGTCACCATCTATGTCCCTCTAGATAAGTGATAGTCATTGAAAGTTGTTGGTTGTGTTGCACTAACATTTCCAGAAACAGTCTTGACAGTCTGGGTGACTTATTACATTTTTCATGAGGCTGCGACGTCTAGTGATGATGATGCCCATTAATATTCTGAAGCAGAATGCTTGTAAGGTCAGTCTGCTCGTTGTCTCCCTGTCTACAGGGGAGGGACCAAGTAGCCACAATTTACTGTCGACAGGAAGGACAATTACCCCCATTTAATGGTAATTAACAGATATGATGGATGAAAATATAAAGCTTTCCTACCTGCCAGATTATCTGATTTAGAAATATGCACAGTTTGCATTAATTTGCATGCGGTAATGAGTTAGAAGCGAGCTAGGGAAAGATTAAGATTTTATTATCTTCATACTGTTGTTAGGAATTGCATAGGTACCAAGTTGTAATGCCTTGTTGCACACAGAATCTCAGTAGGGAATGTGAGTCACATGCTTGTAAGAACCATTTTAAATATATATTTTTTCTGACTAAATGGTGCTTTTATGGGTGGCAGATATTTGCATAAAATGACAACCACTCCCTTATCTTTATTTTCCCTCTCCTTACAAGGTGAAGGACTGGATACTGATCGTAACATATTCCGTTGCAGTGCTACTGTTAAGATGTTTAGGTACTAAAGGTAGGCAATGTGAGAGATCTGAGTAATAACACTCAAATAAACACTATAAGAAGTATAATTACACTTGAAACTAATATCGTACATTGGAAATCAATAATGGCACCAATTATCCTCCATCTTCTCTTGTGGCTTGACATAGGCGTAAACGTTTGTAATAACTTTGTGAGTGTGCCACGCAAAAGTCTGAAGTCACTGAACAGATTGCTCCATTCAGCTCTATTGCAAAACGAGGACATCTGTTATTAAGTGATTTGGTTAAATTACCAGTTTTACAACCAGGACATATTTACTCAAGTGAAAGATTTTTAAATAGCGAAATGGGATTTAAAAAAAGGAAATGTACTCAGGTGTCTCATTATTATGAATATTATCTTAAGCAAAAACCACAAAAAGAAAACAATGTACCAAACAAACAAAGGAAACAAATAGATAACTATTTAATTATATAAATTCACCAAAATCTCTTCCATAGGATTACCTACTATATGAAAAGTTAAACACACTCAGGTCAAACCCAATCATATCCTGGGAGAATCAAGTCCTGCAGTTTCCTCAGTATTTTAAATAATTCAATTTGGAATTAAATCTACATGCAAACACAATTTGCATCCATTGACTGGGAACACATCCATAAATCCATTTGCAGATTTGAACTTTTCAGCAATATAAAACAAAGTTTGTGAATTGATTCTGAAGTTTCTAAAGGAAGACAAATGTGCATTAAAAACATTAAAGACATTTAACCATTTAACCATGTAGTTATCATGTGCTGATTAATTAGTTTTGTCACTATAATGACGGAGTAGTTAAATCTCTGTGATGATGAATTAGTTTAATCATTGTGATGATGAATTAGTTAAAACTGTGATGATGAATTAATTATAACACTATAATGATGGGTTAGTTACATATCTATATTTATGGATGAGTTATAAATCTATAATGATGGGTTAGTTATATCACTATAATAATGGATTAGTTAAATATCTATAATGATAGATTAGTTAAATCACAATAATGATGGGTTAGTTAAATCACACCAATGATGGGTTAGTTATATCACTATAATGATGGGTTAGTTATATCACTATAATGATGGGTTAGTTATATCACTATAATGATGGATTAGTTATGTCACTATAATGATGGATTAGTTATATCACTATAATGATGGATTAGTTACAGTATATCAATATAATGATGGATTAGTTATGTCACTATAATGATGGATTAGTTATATCACTATAATGATGGATTAGTTACAGTATATCAATATAATGATGGATTAGTTATATCACTATAGTGATGGATTTTTTACTGTATATCGCTATAATTATGGATTAGTTATATCACTATAGTGATGGATTAGTTATAAATATATTATGATGGATTAGTTATATATCTATAATGATGGATTAGTTATATAACTATAATGATGGATAAGTTATATCATTATAATGATGGATAAGTTATATCACTATAATGATGGATTAGTTATATATCTATAATGATGGATTAGTTATATCACTATAATGATGGATTAGTTATATATCTATAATGATGGATTAGTTATATAACTATAATGATGGATTAGTTATATATCTATAATGATGGATTAGTTATATCACTATAATGATGGATTAGTTATATATCTATAATGATGGATTAGTTATATCACTATAATGATGGATTAGTTATATATCTATAATGATGGATTAGTTATATCACTATAATGATGGATTAGTTATATCACTATAATGATGGATTAGTTATATATCTATAATGATGGATTAGTTATATCACTATAATGATGGATTAGTTATATATCTATAATGATGGATTAGTTATATCACTATAATGATGGATTAGTTATATAACTATAATGATGGATTAGTTATATCACTATAATGATGGATTAGTTATATATCTATAATGATGGATTAGTTATATCACTATAATGATGGATTAGTTATATATCTATAATGATGGATTAGTTATATAACTATAATGATGGATAAGTTATATCACTATAATGATGGATTAGTTATATCACTATAATGATGGATTAGTTATATCACTATAATGATGGATTAGTTATGTCACTATAATGATGGATTAGTTATATAACTATAATGATGGATAAGTTATATCACTATAATGATGGATTAGTTATATCACTATAATGATGGATTAGTTATATCACTATAATGATGGATTAGTTATGTCACTATAATGATGGATTAGTTATATCACTATAATGATGGATTAGTTATATCACTATAATGATGGATTAGTTATATCACTATAATGATGGATTAGTTATGTCACTATAATGATGGATTAGTTATATCACTATAATGATGGATTAGTTACAGTATATCAATATAATGATGGATTAGTTATATCACTATAATGATGGATTAGTTATATCACTATAATGATGGATTAGTTATATCACTATAATGATGGATTAGTTATATCACTATAATGATGGATTAGTTATATCACTATAATGATGGATTAGTTATGTCACTATAATGATGGATTAGTTATATCACTATAATGATGGATTAGTTATGTCACTATAATGATGGATTAGTTATATCACTATAATGATGGATTAGTTATATCACTATAATGATGGATTAGTTATATCACTATAATGATGGATTAGTTATGTCACTATAATGATGGATTAGTTATATCACTATAATGATGGATTAGTTACAGTATATCAATATAATGATGGATTAGTTATATCACTATAGTGATGGATTTTTTACTGTATATCGCTATAATTATGGATTAGTTATATCACTATAGTGATGGATTAGTTATATCACCATAACAATGAGTTAGTTATATCACTATAATGATGGGTTAGTTATAAATATATTATGATGGAATAGTTATATATCAATAATGATGGATTAGTTATATAACTATAATGACAGAATAGTTATATCACTATAATGATGGATTAGTTATGTCACTATAATGATGGATTAGTTACAGTATATCAATATAATGATGGATTAGTTATATCACTATAATGATGGATTAGTTACAGTATATCAATATAATGATGGATTAGTTACAGTATATCAATATAATGATGGATTAGTTATATCACTATAGTTATGGAATTGTTACTGTATATCGCTATATTTATGGATTAGTTATATCACTATAGTGATGGATTAGTTATAAATATATTATGATGGATTAGTTATATATCTATAATGATGGGTTAGTTATATATCTATAATGATGGGTTAGTTATATCACTATAGTTATGGATTAGTTATATCACCATAACGATGAGTTAGTTATATCACTATAATGATGGGTTAGTTATAAATATATTATGATGGATTAGTTATATAACTATAGTGATGGATTAGTTATATAACTATAGTGATGGATTAGTTATATATCATTAATGATGGATTATTTATATATCTATAATGATAGAAAAGTTATATCTATTTTTATTTATTTAACTAGGCAAGTCAGTTATGAACAAATTCTTATTTTCAATGACAGCCTAGGAACAGTGGGTTAACTGCCTGTTCAGGGGCAGAATGACAGATGTGTACCTTGTCAGCTTGGGGATTTGAACTTGAAACCTTTCGGTTACTAGTCTAACGCTCTAACCACCAGGCTACCTTGCCGCCCTATCACTATAATGATGGATTAGTTATATATCTATCATGATGGATTAGTAATATCACTATAGTGATGAATGACTTATGTCACTATAATGATGGATGAGTTATATCACTATAATGACGGATGAGATACAGTATATCACTATATTGATGGATGAGTTACAGTATATCAGAATAATGATGGATTCGTTATATCACTACGATGATGGATTAGTTATATCACTATAGTGATGAATTAGTTATATATCTATAATGATGGATTCGCTATATCATTATAATTATGGCAATTGGTTTCTCATAAGAAGTGATTGGAAAAATGGCTACCTCAGTATTTTACGCAAGATTTTCTGCGGGAGACATCAGGTGACCACTTGCTAAATGTGGTCCCTTACGGCTATTCTTCAACAGAAATGCGTAAAAAGATATCACAATGCTGACACCTTGGGGAATACGTAGAACACGTAGGCTCATTCGTAGCTCATTCACAGCCATATAAGGAGTCATTGGCATGAGGCGGTTTCAAAACATGCGGCACTTCCTGATTGGATTTTTATCTGGGTTTCGCCTGTAGCATCAGTTCTGTTGCACTCACAGACAATATCTTTGCAGTTTTGGAAACGTCAGAGTGTTTTCTATCCACAGCTGTCAATTATATGCATAGTCGAGCATCTTTTCGTGACAAAATATCTTGTTTAAAACGGGAACGTTTTTCATCCAAAAATAAAAATATCGCCCCCTAGTCGTAAAAGGTTATATCACTATAGTGATGGATGAGTTATGTCACTAAAATTATGGATGAGTTATGTCACTATAATGATGTATTAGTTATGTCACTATAATGATGAATGAATTTCTTCAGTATAATGTTGGATTAGTTATGTCACTATAATGATGGATTAGTTATATCACTATAATGATGGATGAGTTACAGTATATCACTATATTGATGGATGAGTTATATCACTATAATGATGGATGAGTTACAGTATATCACTATAATGATGGATGAGTTATATCACTATAATGATGGATGAGTTACATCACTATACTGATGGGTTAATTATATCATTATAATGATGGATTTGTTATATCACTATAGTGATGAATGACTAATGTCACTGTAATGATGGATGAGTTATATCACGATAATGATGGATGAGTTATGTCACTATAGTGATGGATTAGTTACAGTATATCAATATAATGATGGATTAGTTATGTTACTATAATGATGGATGAGTTATATCACGATAATGATGGATTAGTTATGTCACTATAATGATGGATTAGTTATGTTACTATAATGATGGATTAGTTATATCACTATAGTGATGGATTAGTTAGATCACTATAGTTATGGATTAGTTACTGTATATCATTATAATGATGGATTGGTTATATCACTATAATGATGGATTAGTTATATCACTATAATGATGGATTAGTTATGTCACAATAATGATGGATTAGTTATATCATTATAATGATGGATTAGTTATATCACTATAGTTATGGATTAGTTACTGTACATCACTATAGTGATGCATTAGTTATATCACTATAGTAATGGATTAGTTATATCACTATAGTTATGGATTAGTTACTGTACATCACTATAATGATGGATTAGTAACACTACCGGTCAAAAGTTTTTCAAGGGCTTTTCTTAATTTTGTACTGTTTTCTAGATTGTGGAATAATAATGATGACATCGAAACTATGAAATAACACATATGGAATCATGTAGTAACCTTATAAAAGTTTTAAATAAATCAAAATATATTTAATATTTGAGATTCTTCAAATAGTCACCATATGCCTTGATGACAGCTTTGCACACTCTTGGCATTCTCTCAACCAGCTTCACCTGGAATGCCTTTCCACCAGTCTTGATGGAGTTCCCATATATGCTGAGTACTTTTTGGCTGCTTTTCCTTCAAGCTATTAGTTATTGTCCTGTTGAAAAACAAATAATTGTCCTACTAAGCACAAACCAGATGGGATGGTGTATTGCTGCGTGTGTGCATAGAATTCTAAATAAATCACAGACATTGTCACCAACAAAGCACCCCTACACCTCCTCCTCCATGCTTTACGGTGGGAAATACACAAGCGGAGATCATCCGTTCACCCACATTGCATCTCACAAGGACATGGCGGTGGGAACCAGAAATCTGAAATTTGGTCTCCAGACCAAAGGACAAATGTCCACCGGTCTAATGTCTGTCTTTCTTGGCCCAAGCAAGTCTCTTCTTATTATTGGTGTCCTTTAGAAGTGGTTATTTTGCAGCAATTTGACAGTTGAGATGTGTATGTTTCTTGAACTCTGTGAAGCATTTATTTGTTCAGCAATTTCTGAGGCTGGTAACTGTAATGAACTTATCCTCGGCAGCAGAGGTAACTCTGGGTCTTCCATTCCTATGGCGGTCCTCATGGTAGCAGTTTCATCATAGCGCTAGATGGTTTTTGCGACTGCACTTGATGAAATGTTCAAAGTTCTTGAAATATTCCTCATTAACTGACCTTCATGTCTTAAAGTAATGATGGACTGCTGTTTATCTTTGCTTATTTGAGCTGTTCTTGCACCAAATAGGGCTATCTTCTGTATATTCCCTACCTTGTCACAACACAACTGATTGGCTCAAATACATTAAGAAGGAAAGAAATTCCACAAATTTACTTTTAAGAAGGCACACCTGTTAATTTAAATGCATTCCATGTGACTACCTCATAAAGCTGGTTGAGAGAATTCCAAGAGTGTGCAAAGCTGTCATTAAGGCAAAGGGTGTCAATTTGAAGAATCTCAAATATAACATAGATTTTTATTTGTTTAACACTTTTTTTGGTTTCTACATTATTCCATATTTGTTATTTCATAGTTTGATGTCTTCACTATTATTCTACAATGTAGAAAATAGTCAAAATAACTAAAAACCCTTGAATGCGTAGGTGTTCTAAAACATTTGACCGGTAGTGCATATCACTATAATGATGGATTAATAATGTTGCATAGCAGACAAAACCTCCATGAAATAGTTGAGTGCACCAACATCTATTTTCTGAAATACTATTTTGTTTGTGAATTAACTGGTTGAGATATTTTTCTCTCCAATGGCTCCAATGACGGTTGGCATTCATCGAGAACAATGGCCTACTAGCATTTAACTCTAACAGATTTTGAAATCAGGTGCTAACAAACTGGGGACCTCTACATGTTGCCTAGAAAAACGACTGCAGCAGCATCAGGCTTTGAGGAAAGCTCTGAAACCCATCGTTGATGGGAGGGTGCCCGACAGTTATGCTAATACCATTTATTCATCCAGGAGACCCTATTAGCCGAAGCGAATCGTATCTGGTTTAAGAAGAGCAACAGAGAAAATAGGTCTCATTTGCGTTATGGTATGTTTGTGCCTCATTTTACCCTTCCACTAATATAACGAAGCAACCGAAACAGACAAATAATATAATATGGTGCTCCTGTAATTGGCTTGGCATTCAGATTCTTATAAATTCATAAGGAGGCGGGGGCGACTAAGTAGTCAGATGAACATTTGTCTCACTATTGATGCGGTCATGCTTTTGGTGTAGTTTATCACGAGATATGTCCCTATGAGGTTCGGTTTCTAACATACAAGCTATTTTGCTCACTAGCTACTGGCACTGGAATAGGTTGACTGAATGTCAGCTGTGAGGGTTTATTCTAACAGAGTTTGAAGTCCTCAATCTGCCAACAGACTTTTCACATCATTTGATAAGGTAAATTGAACATACAGCGGAACAGGGATTTGTAAAACATTGCAGAATAGGAATAAATACATGCTCCTAAGAAATGAAATATCAATCCTGCCTGACATGGAAGATCCTACAGATCCAAGTAATTGGAGGACCAAGAATACTAAACCCTGGTGTTATACTATCACATATTAAGTCCATTATACTGGTATTTTCACATGTTATGTCTTGAATTCAACTAGTGCTAAACTGGCTATTTTAAGCCTGTCAAACAATGAATTCAGCCCACAAATTCCATCCAAATGTTAATTTGTATCAAAGTTAAAATGATTTAATTCATCATTGATAATTTGCAATCAATTTTCTGATCATTTGCAGCAGCAACTTATCACATTGACTGTCATGCCCTGACCTTAGAGATCCTTATTTATTCTCTATGTTTGGTTAGGTCAGGGTGTGACTCGGGTGGGAGAATTTCTGTTTTCTATTTCTTTGTTGTTTTTGCCTAGTGTGGTTCCCAATCAGAGGCAGCTGTCTATCGTTGTCTCTGATTGGGAATCATATAAGAGTTGTCGTTTTCCATTTGGGTTTTGTGGGGTGTTGTTTTCCATTTAGTATCTGTGTCTGACGGAACTGTTCGCTTTCGTTTTTGTATTTGTTATTTTTGTTTGAGTGATACTTGACAATAAAGAACATGAACACTTTCCACGCTGCGCTTTGGTCCACTCTTCCTTACGACGACGAGCGTTACATTGATGTGTTATACAGTGTCCAAAAATACATGTATTTCAGCTTTGATAATGTCTATCGCCTATAGAGGGAACTCAGAATGTCATATTTAATCTAAGCAGTGGCTAACTGCTTTCAAAAATTGTTTTTCATGATCATACTCGCACGGGGGACCAAAGCATGCCAGGGCTATTACTTACACAGCATGAAAAGATACTTGTTTCTAAAGGGATATTTCGTTAATTTTCAACCTTGATTAATGTCTAAAGTCTGGCTGTGTCCATGTTATACTGAATTACTAGACATTTTGTATGAAAAATTAATTGGATGCTCATTCAGGCAGTGAAAATCCAATCTCAAATGTCCTTTTGAAAAAGAAACACTAAATGTTTTCTACAGCGTTCTAATAGCAGCATAAGACCAAAGTCAATGAACTCAAAGCTCATCAATGACATTGCAATTTTCCCACGCTAGGGCAAAGGATGGTTAAATTACTGTTATCTAAATGTCATTGTGTTACACTGACCCGGACCTGGCTCCAGCAATGACAGATCACAACACACTGGAAACCTCTTGAGCAAAATGTCCATATTGCATACATGAGTGGCACAGTGGATTTGGTATGTAATCAACAGTGTTATTGTTGAAAGAGAAAAAGCGCTCACATCTAACATAATGGACCATAAGCAGAGCTATTGTTCTTGGATTTATTACTACTGTACATTGCATTTTAGTTACAATGTGTATACACACATCACATGTATCTATACACTGGATTCTTGATATAGTTTACGCAAATATCTACTGCTGTACATATCATTCTTAGCTGATCTTGTGTAAATTGGTTTTCCTTATGTACATATAGAGTATGAGTCAAAAGTTTGGACACACCTTCTCATTCAAGGGTTTTTATTTATTTTTACTATGTTCTACATTGTAGAATAATAGTAAAGACATCACAACTATGAAATAACACATATTTGAATCTTGTAGTAACCAAAAAAGTGTTTAACACATTAACAAATATTTTATATTTTTTAAAGTAGCCAACCTTTGCCTTGAAGACAGCTTTGCACACTATTGGCATTATCTCCATCAGCTTCACCTGGAATTTCAAACAGTCTTAAAGGAGCACTTGTTGGCTGCTTTTCCTTCACTCTGTTGTCCAACTCATCCTAAACCATCTCAACTGGTTTGAGGTCGGGGGATTGTGGAGGCCAAGTCATCTGATGCAGCACTCCATCACTCTCCTTCTTGGTCAAATCGCCCTTAAACAGCCAGTTGAAAAACAAACAATAGTCACACTAAGCACAAACCAGATGGGATGGCGTATCACTGCAGAATGCTGTGGTAGCCATGCTGGTTAAGCATGCCTTGAATTCTAAATAAATCACAGACAGTGTCACCAGCATGGCACTCCCACACCTTCACACCTCCTCCTCAATTCTTCACGGTGGGAACCACACATGCAGAGATCATTCGTTCGGATACTCTGCGTCTCACAAAGACACAGTGGTTGGTCAAATTTGTACTCATCAGACCAGATTTCCACCGGTCTAAAGTCCATTGCTCGTGTTTCTTTGCCCAAGCAAGTCTCTTCTTCTTATTGGTGTCCTTTAGTAGTGGTTTCTTTGCAGCAATTTGACCATGAAGGCCTGATTCACGCAGTCTCCTCTAAACATTTGAACTCTGTGAAGAATTTATTTGGGCTGCAATTTCTGAGGCTGGTAACTCTAATGAACTTATCCTCTGCAGCATAGATAACTCCGGGTCTTCCTTTCCTGTGGCGGTCTTCATGAAAGCCAGTTTCATCATTGAGCTTGATGGTTTTTGCAACTGCACTTTCAAGAGACTTTCAAAGTTCTTCAAATGTTCCGTATTGATTGACTTTCATGTCTTAAAGCAATGATGGACCGTTGTTTCTCTTTGCTTATTTGAGCTTTTCTTGACATAATATGTACTTGGTCTTTTACCAAATAGGGATATCTGCTGTATACCACCCTGACCTTGTCACAACACAACTGATTGGCTCAAACGCATTAAGGAAAGAAATTCCACAAGACACACCTGTCAAATTAAATGCATTCCAGGTAACTACCTCATGAATCTGGTTGAGAGAATGCCAAGAGTGTGCAAAGCTGTCATCAAGGCAAAGGGTGGCAAAGAATTTGTTAAACTTTTTGGGATAATTGTTTTCCTTACATTTGAAATTGTTTTATATTTTACTGCATTGTAATGAATTAAGTAATGAAAATAAGAGGCATATTTAGTGAGTGAAGTTTAAGTCACATTAACCAGCTTAGTCATATTATAATTATCAGACGCTGCAAAGGCTTCTGAGACTTTGGCTCAGCTGTCATAGAAGTTGACTTGACTACAGCATGCCCAGTTAAACCAAATCTAGCCCCAGCATTTCAATTCATTTTGTAATGCTGTAGATTTTTTAACATTTTGTAATGCTCTAGAATTTAAACAAGGCAGTTGGGCTTGCATTGCTCATCTCCCCACACATAGTTATTATTCCAATACCCAGTGGAATATTATTCCAATCCTCAGTGCAGCTCCAGAATAACATATTGGTATTACACTTCCATAATACAATACATCTCATAATAACCTTAAGACCCATGCACCCAAGGTTGTGAAATAATGAGAATTACAGATAACCACAATATCCAGGCAACAATACAGATGTGGTTGCATTTCAGAAGTCATCAAGGACCCCCTAACCTTTCAGTGGATTCTCTTTGGGTTTGAAAAAACAGACAACAAAAAGAGACATGTTGATGATGTCACAAAAAGCTGTGGTGATTGATTCAATGGTGGATCAGAAAAATGCCTCAATCTTTAACTGACAAACATACTCTTAATACAAGATGTTTATTAATATATAAACGTATAAAGTCTTGTGACAGAACTTATTGAAGAAAGTTTTACCGGTTTGTGCCATGCTTTTATATAATACCATTTCTAGTGTCAAAAATACTAAAATGAATGAGAGACCATCTAATACTGCCGTGAGTCATTGCTTAGTTTGTGAAAAAGGGCTAAAGTGTCGACAGGCATAGTGTTTGTCTGCTAAACAAGTGAATAATGAAGATGAAGGTCTAAAAGACATTAAACACCATGTCAAATACGTTCTCTGCATCACTGAATAAATCAACATTTTCATGAATGTACGTCCCTCTGATGAAAATGATGATCAATTGCAATGCACAGATCGACCAGCTTTACTGGCCGATTATTCTAACTGTTAAACTGCAGATAGAATGAAATATTGTATAATTTACTTGCGATGCTTGCGGGGCTGTTGTTACAGTGTGCCGTGTCAAAAAGGGGGATGCCAAACACGGAAAGAGACACCCTGTATTCTGTCAGGTGTAATGTTTCATTAGAACCGTCCTGCATTCTCATTTTCACTGTATTACCGTCAGTTGGTGGCATAGGACAGCCTACAGGAGAAGCTTGGTATTATTTATTCTGACTTATTAACCGCACGCCAGCCAAGTTGGAAAGGGATCAATAAAATAAACGGTTGTAGAAAGCACTTCATATTAACACTGTCAGTGTTTGTTGAATACTGATATGGGCTGACCATGCTGTAAAGTAAGAGGAATTGCAGTTGAATCAGGTTCACCTTCACAGCACTAGCTTAACCTTAATCTGTATTGGTGCTGGAATATAATGATCAAGTCAGATGGACCACTTTCGTGTGAAACAGAGCCTATATTGTGTGATTATAGACTATTCCCTTTTTAGTGCACTACTTTGGACCAGGGGGCCTCATTTATAAACATTGCGTACATTTCACACTAAATTTCTGCATGCGCCATTTCTGAAAAGTCTACAAAAATAATGAGATCTATAAACTTGGCGCACGCCATACATACCTGTGGTAAAACTCAACTCTCTCCTGACATAATTTCCTTCCCACCTTCTTTTTGATAATTCCCAAACGGAAAGGTTTGTAAAAAAAACAACAACAAAAACAACATACAACTACACATATACAGTAACACACAGAAACAGCACATCCTCCATTTGCAGCGCTTTCGGAAAGTATTCCAATTGCAGCCTTATTTTAAAATGGATTAAATATGTATTTTTCCTCAGCAATCTACACACAATACCCCATGATGACAAACTGAACACAAGTTTTTTGGAATTTTTGCCAATTTATTAAAAAGAAAAAACAGAAAATAAGTATTTACATAAGTTTTCAAATCCTTTGTTATGAGACTCGAAATTGAGCTCAGGTGCATCCTGTTTCCATTGATCATCCTTGAGATGTTTCTACAACTTGATTGGAGTCCACCTGTGGTAAATTCAGCTGTCTATATAAGGTCCCACAGTTGACAGTGCATGTCAGAGCAAAAATCAAGTTATGAGGCAAAAGGAATTGTCCGTAGACTCTCAGACCGTGAGAAACAAGATTCTCTGGTCTGATGAAACCAAGATTGAACTCTTTGGCCTGAATGACAAGTGTCACATCTGAAGGAAACCTGGCACCATCCCTACAGTGAAGCATTGTGGTGGCAGCATCATGCTGTTGGAATGTTTTCCAGCGGCAGGGACTGGGATACTAGTCAGAATCGAGAGAAAGATGAACGGAGCAAAGTACAGAGAGAGATCCTTGATTAAAATCTGCTCCAGAGCGCTCAGGATCTCAGTCTGGGGCGAAGGTTTACCTTCCAACAGGACAACGACCCTAAGCACACAGCCAAGACAGGGACAAGTCTCTGAATGTCCTTGAGTGGCCCCGCTAGAGCCTGGACTTGAACCCAATCTAACATCTCTGGAGAGACCTGAAAATAGGTGTGCAGCGACACTCCCAATCCAACCTGACAGAGCTTGAGAGGATATGCAGAGAAGAATGGGAGAAACTCCCCAAATACAGGTGTGCCAAGCTTGTAGAGTCATACCCAAGAAGACTCAAGACTGCAATCTCTGCAAATGGTGCTTCAACAAAGTACTGAGTAAAGGGTCTGAATACTTATGTAAATGAATATTTCATTTTAATTTTTAATACATTTGCACACAAAAAACTGAAAACTGTTGAATCTGTTGAAGAGATTGATGAGTGGAAAAAACAATTTAATTCATTTGAGAAGAAGGCTGTAAGGTGAACAAAAAAATCAAGGCGTCTGAATACTTTCAGGATGCACTGTAATTAATCTCATAGGACTAATAGTACTGTAGAGTTATTTTTTACTTGTGCACAATTTAGCTGGGTCACCCCATCCTGCCCCTAGGGGTCCACCACCCTGCAATGCCCCAACCTAACACACACCACTTAGCTTTAGGATCTTAGTGAAACATTATTGGTTTTGGGTGTTAGGCCAAGGCCAGAGTGACAAACAACAGCACGGCAGACCCCCAGGGCCAGGATGAGCAGCCCAGCAGCTATGCATTGCCTAAATGAAGTGGGCATGTTTTCAATACAGACTCCTTTCGTCGTACATTATTCCATATAAGGCATCCAGACCTAACGAAAGTTTCACAGTATAAACATAACCGTCAGACCTAGTGATACATAACTCGACATTTCTGCCATCCATTGTGACATTACGTGAGGATAACCAACTTTCCAATTAATGGCAATGCATTTTCTAGCCTCTATAAATGCTTGATTACACAGTTTCTTCTGATAACAGTCTCCAGTATCAACATTTCCAAGCAAATAAATATAGGTAGAATCTGTAGACATCATCGTGTCTTAGGCATCGTTAAAAGTATATTATTTTATCAAATCAATTATATGCACATTCTAGCATCTGGTCCTGAGAAATTATTTGAACATCACTGGGCATTCAAGCATATCTATATCTATTCATCTTCATCAATAGATTATACCAGGTCTTCCTCACATTTTTGTTTTACATGTTGTGTGATCAGGAAAAGCCTCTATCAACCCTTGACACATTTTGGAAATCAACGTTGGAGGTTTGTCAGACTGCGTTAAAATAGTTTCAATCTTTGAAGCATCTGGCTTGTCCAGTGTCTGTTGCAGAGAGAAAATAAAGTGTCATATCTGACTAAATGTACCTTAGCTCTGTCACAGACTGGTCTTCCTTGGCTGCCTGATCCTGCTGAGTCCCCAGTCACCATCTGATCCTGCTAAGATGAGGCATGATAAAGAATTAGCATGGTGTACATTTATACATTATATTATCCAAGAATATAATCAATGTTTCAATAATTGAAATTACCATTATTCCCAGATCCCAGACTGTAGCTTTAAACTGCTATCCTGTTGCTACTGTAGGTCTACCCATCAACTCAAGATGGAACTTGTATCATTCACTGATATTGTTAATATACTGCAAAATTCACATGAGCTCTGTAGACTGGTCTTCCCTGGCTGTCTGACTCTGCTGGGACACCTGTCACCATCTGATCCTGCTAAGGCATGATGCGCATATTGTTATGTACTGACTGGCACTATGACAGTGAAGCTTGCAGAACTATTTATTAGGTACTGTGTCGGTGTGAAATGAAGGAAACTGACAGCTCAATAATGTTACATTGCTATACTGACTAATACAAACTCACATTGCACTGAAAAAAAGTCCTTATATTGGCCTTCAAACATTCGGCTGCTGGTTTCATCATTTGATTCAAGTCTAGTGTGATTGAGGCAAAAATACCTTGCTAACTAGATAACATTAGCCAACTTTTGGCCAGCTTAGCAAAAGCTAGCCAAGTTAATTTACTTCGGTTGAAATGGGACAAAGCTAAGTCTGAAAAACATTTCCATACAAACAACAGCTTTTAGATTGCGATATTAGGTGGTTATTAATACAATCTGACAGATAGTTAGAGGCTAGAGCTGAACTGGCTGTGGTAGCTACTAGCTAGCTAATTAATTCACCTCAGCTGAGAGGGGATGAAACATTAGCTAACTTTACATGTCAGTAAGTTAGCTACACTACTAGATCAACACTGGGAATAAACACTTGTTTTTTATGTTAATTTCAACAGCAGTTAACTTGCCAGCTATATCAGTCAACTAAAGAATAGCCAGTTTCCAGCCAGTGTTTTTACAACTCGGAGAAAGAGAGCAAAACATACACACTGACAGCAAGCAGCTGCCAATGTTCAACTCTCCTGTGCCTTTCCAGACAGATTTTTAGAAGCTTTGCCTTCACACAGAATGTCCGCCCGCTCTGTGGTGTCTGCACAGTCCTAAATCCAGCCAAATGCAACCTCCAAACAGCCTAACCGACCGCTCTGATGCGTCCGCATGGTCCTAAAGCAATCCTTCGCCTCATTTTGTATCACAGTGCAATGATAAAACTGGGTGGATGACAGTGCAAGTTGAGCCTCCAATGTTTTGCTTTTCCTTTTCCCCAACCTAAATATGATTGACTGCCCACGAATTCTGAAACATTGTCGAAGGCAGGCAACAACAACAAAAAATTCATTTTCAGTACTTAAAGTAACTTACTAAGGCCTACTTCAATGTAAAAGATCAAGTGTATATTTGACTGCATACTGGTATTATAAACCACGCTGCCTATGATATTTCATATAGCCTATCTATTTACTAGGCTACCAAGTTCAATTAAGAGATGCGGATGTTAATTTGTTGTATGGCTCCTTTCGGGAACATGAACCCATAAGGGCCAGAAAAGGAGCAATGGATATGAAAAATAAAATGTGAAAAAGATTCCTATGTCTAACTATTTTAGATTTTTTTAAATGATAAACACAGATTTTCGCTCGTCGCTAACCTAACAGCAAATGGCTGCATTCTTGATAATACGTTTTTAGTTTTTTTATGATTAAGCTTTTCATCATATCCCTGATTTGCAAAATACTTACTTGCCAGCTTGCAATACAATATTTCAAACACTAGCATATGTGTATGCATGGTCTAAAGTTTACGGGGAGGTGAGCACATTCTAAAGTATAATTTTTATAAATGCCAACTTTTGCATGAAAACTGGTGCACACATATTTTGTGTATTTTGTTTGTACCAACGGTTTATAAATGAGACTCCAGAGCCCTAAGGTCTCTGGCCAAAAGTCTTGCAATGTATATTAGGAATAGGGTGCCATTTGGGATGCACCCCACCACCACTCAACTTCCATCATAGTCATCTGGGCGATATTGTTCAAAGAACACAAAAGCTGTGTGCCAGAAAAATAAATAATGATTTATAGTGGTGCACCACATTCTATCCTGTCTAATTTTTTTTCTGAAATGGAGCTCAACCCTGGTTTATTAGGCTACAGTACATACACTACCTGTGTATTATTAGGGGGAAATAATTGAAGACAATGGCAACACAGTAACCATGAAGAGGGAGGGGGTTCCACACATTCCTACACTTCCTTATGGTAATAGGAAGTCCGTTTTAATTGGCTTAGGCATAGGTAGGTGAGGTTGCACTCCCCTCAGGGTTTTGTGGGTGGATTAGCAGGAGCTGGATTGCCACTCGGGGTGCTATAATGAGCATGTGTACTTTGCAACACTTAGAGGAGAATCCAGACTAAATCAATTTGAAAAGGCAGCCTTGCCCTTGTCATTCATGTAGCTTAGACATCACAAGCTCTTGCACCATGCAATTACCATTGGATGAAATAATTCTTAAATATACTGTATCTGTTAATAGTCATTTGGATGCAAATCATGTTGGTCATTGACAAGTGGGTTACATTCCTTATAATCAGAGCGTTACTTTAATCTGAAGTGAGTTTGTACGCACACACAGTTCTTTGACAGGAATGTAGTGGCACCATAACTAAGTCCCTTGTTATCCTTGAATTTGCACTGCATTTCTCCCCAGAAGAGCCATGCAGAATTTGATGAACTTCTATTTGATGCCTTGTCCAGTGAAATGCAGAGTATACATTCTGGCTTGCCTTTTGACAACAGTTTTATCTACTTTAGCTATAAATACAGTAGGTCACTCCTCTTCTGATTAAGGAATGTCAGCTAATTCTACATTAGTTTAAATAATGTTAGGATTTACAATAGAAGATAATATTGTCACATAAATCATAACCAAGATTAAACTTTCACCTCTGCCCCCACCCCAGCCATTTGAATGGTTATGCATATTCTCTATAGTGCTCAGTGATGATGTAAGAAGTTGTGTCTCATATTATGTCCGGTAGGACCATAATCACCACATCATCAGAGACACAACACAGGGTTTCCTTTATCCACATGTCAAGATCCTCAAAGGTACTTTAAACTGTCTGGCTATACCCTCGTAGCTAGCACATTTTCCATTTCTATGCACTTCATGGTCTGTTTGATGTTATTCATGAGCTGCAACTGAAAGTAACTGCATGAGGACTGAATGCGGCTTTGAATACAAAGTGCTGGCTGTCGTGCTCGAGGACTGTATGCGTACCTGGTCTTAATAATGAATTTGAATAACATGTTGCCTATCGGTTACTATAATATATGCCATTTAGCAGACACTTTTATCCAAAGTGCATGCATTTTACGTATGGTTGGTCCTGAGAAACAAACCCACTATCCTGGCATTGCAAGCGCCATGCTCTACCAACTGAGCTACAGAGGACCACTATTACTGTCCGACTCTTTGGTTCTTCCATGAAGTGGGCAGGGGAGGTGTGGGTCTTTTAAGTGGTAATTAGAGTGAGAAAGGCTTACGTCCAATACAGTTCACGGATAATGTGCAAAGCCTATGTTTTCAATTACAGAAGATTTTGAAGAAAAAAAATAAGATTTTTATTGGCCTGTGATATCGCTTTTTGTTTTCCTACTGTGAACTGGCCATGAAAACCACCTGGGATGTTGTAGAGACAGCGTTGTTTACAGTTTGCTTAAAAATATGTAGTGATGTTCTATGGCCTGGTTTCTTCGTTTATATTCCACAGTTCACGCTTATTTAACTCTGTCCCCACGCTTGTCAAATTAACTCCAGAAATTTGGACCTGGATATAGATTTTTCGGGGTTGGTTTAGTTATGAAAGCATTCTGTTGTTGGATGGTTTCACTCTGGCCCTGGAAGATGCTGTCAAGGGTTGTTAAAGAGACATTCCAAACACAAGCCCAGATCAAAACCGTCTACGAGATGTTGTCTAACACATTTCCCACTGGCCTCAGTGTGGGTGGAATACATTAGGATTCCATGGTATATTACAGTATGTGAGTTTGTTACTGCATAGAACATAGATTGATTAAATACACGTGGTTCTTCATGTATTTGAATGTATTTGGTTGAAATACTCATAGATTTGGATACATTTTGCTATCTTATAATTTTACAGCTCTCTCAACTATACTTTGATGGTCATGGTTTGAAAGACAACATAAACAGACAAACCACAAAATATCTTATTCCACTATAATAACTGCAATATACCTCCTCAAATCCACGAGGACCTGCCTGACTGAATTTGAACTTCAGTGTCTGTTAATTGCTTGTTACTGAACATGTATAGCTCTTCACCTGTAGATAAATAATCATATGAAAACCCTGATGAAGTCTACAATGTACACGTCCAAACAAAATAAGTATTTCTCAAGACTACTTTTACTATCCTCCAAGAGTTGCTGGTTCTGTTTCTCATCCCCAGCTAAATAAGCAGAGCAAGAATCAGTAACACATTCACAGCAGGGTGTACTGGGATTATTCAATATCTCTTCTGTTACCTGGATAATGACAAGTAGATCTTTCCATAACCTGTTTTTTGTTTTTGCAAACTTTAGGAGGCCCAACAATGTGACATGAATTCATGGTTTGTGGCCCTTGCAAGATTAATGTCTCTTGAATGGAAAACATTAGGTCCAAGATAAAGCAAGACACCAAGTTAATGAAAAAAAGCACAAATAGCACAGACGTATTTCAAGTTTAGGTATTTGATGTGCAGCATGTTTGAGTACGGCCAAGTCTAAACCATGGCTGTTGTTCACACTGGTGCAGAGGAGGACATCAATGCTTTTTCCTCTCCTCTTTGCTACGGTTGGCAAGTCTACGTCTGCTCAGAGCTCCGCGAGGTGGACTCATGTCTGCATTCCCTCACACATGAGGCTTATGTGTACCCACTAACCCCTTCCACATTCATTGCTCCCTAGCTTTTGTTTACGAAATTGCCTGTTGGGTGATATGAGAATTCCCAGTCCCACCCTTTGGCCCCCTCTGTAAACATTTCCGAATCTGCTCTGTGCCATTGTTGCTGGCATCAAAGTGCAAGATGGTCCTAAGACACAGTCCCTGTCAACACACAAAGCTGCTTATATCTGGCTGGAGATTAATTTGGGCTGGGTTCGCAATGGACCTTGAGGTGGCCATATTGTCCTTTATGACACGAGAGGCCCAGTAGGGCAGCAGACTGGGGGATTGGTGGGCCAGCTATAATGCTAGTTGAATTCCCCTCACAAATGTCTCATAATTATGATTGTGTGCCCCACTGCTTTATGGGATATGGCTTCCAATAACAGCTTGGAGAGGATAGGGGAGGGACGATCTGGGACGTTCCACCAGTGCTGCGTTCCCATTTTAAATCACAGTCCTCACATCAAAGGTACTCAAAGACTGTCTCCCTGGTCAAAGTAAACAAATAAACAAATACTTGTAGGGCAACCAATCAGAAGTGCTGATTCTCTCATAGTCTCAAGTTGGGCTACTGTTGAGCCTATTGGAACCGTAGTTTAATTGTTGATGCAGACTAAGGTTAGATAAGTTTGAAGTGGGACTGAAAGGCTGTGTATGTATTAGGGACACGTTCTAAAGTAGCATCTTTTCAGCATTATTAAATTGTATTGCTTTCAGATGTTCTGGCATGTTGAACAGTGATATATTTTTCATCAGGACATATCTTAAATACCGGCCCTTTTCTTATCATGGTCTTAAAAATTGACAATAGGCATTTTCCACTAAAACATTGAGCAACGGACAAGAGAAGTATGTGGGATTACATCTTTTGATGCTCTGATAATGGAAGGTGAGGTTGTGGCTTTCTACATATCCTCTCACCACCACACATTTTAATGAGGTCTCGTTGGACTGACAGCCTGAATAGAACTGACTGGACTGACAGCCTGAATAGGTCAGTCAGATGTTAGTGTGAGCTGCACAGAGATCTTGCTCGGATAACATATTTCATACAAAACTAGGCCAAGGAAGCCAGGAATACTCCTGAGGAATCACAGATGCAGCTTTTTATCCTCCAAAATGTAGTCCTACCTGTCAAAAGGTAGACTCACGCTCTCTTAGATTAGAAAGCTGCAGACCACTATACTCAGCCTGTGTGATCGATCAGTCTGTAAAAAAATGGCATCATAAAAAGGCAACACTTAAAGCTACGTTCCAAGTCTTGATTGGGTGGAGTGGATACAGTATATGTTAGGGTGGACTGCTACTGCTTAAAGTTGATCTAATAAAAAAAGATGCCTAACCTATTTATCTGTGTCTACGTGGTGAAAGCTAAGAGGTTTGAATCAAAATGTCTTATGCATGAGAAAACAGCACAAGCTCATAAGGTTCCTGTTAGTACTGTGTGATTAACCGAAATGTCGGTTATTTTTCATTTTTTAAAGAAGTCATTTTGTTTTTGTTTTTTTTCTTCTGTAAGCTTGATGTTAAGTTACTATTCTACATAGTTTAGCGAGGAAAATGTGTTAATTAACTATAATGACCATAATCCATTGCACACCGCTCACGTCTGTGCAAAGCAGACATAGAGACTGAGAGAAGAGAGAATGTGATATGGAGAGGGATAGAAAGCAGTTGCTTTGTGAGCCTTAAAATACATGATGTAAGTGATTGACAATTGCTATTCAGCAGTCATAAAGGTATGCCTTATTTACTTTTAAGAACTACTATAATTGTGATTTTGTCATACTGCATAGGCAGCAGATGAGATGATGACTTGAATGAATGAAATAATAAAGTCATCAAATATATATATTTTAAAGTCATATGAATACATGATGGTTAATAAGGGCTAAGCAGTCATTGTCTTTTTTGTCTTTAACCTTTATTTAACTAGGCAAGTCGGTTAAGAACAAATTATTATATACAATGACGGCCTGCCACAGCCAAACCCTCCCCTAACCCGGAAAACTCTGGCCAGTTGTGATACAGCCCGGCATCAATCCTGGGTCTGTAGTGACGCCTCTAGCACTCCAATGCAGTGCCTTAGACCGCTGCCCACTCAGGATCCAAGTCACTACCATCATGGGACTTTTATTCATGGTTTCATTCTGTGTTGTTACAGCATTCAATCCACATAATGTACTGTTACAGTGCATTTAATGCCAAATTAATTAATTGAATCCGAAAACCATAAGAATTTAGTCGAACCGAAACCGAACCGACCTCAAAAAGTACTAAATCGCTCAGCTCTAGTTCTATACAGTAGTACTTCAAAAACAAAAAACACATTTACAGAGAGAATGCTTTTCAACTTCTGGAAAATATTTCCTCTAATTTCTGACAGGCATTGGCGCTTGAAACTTTTAAGTTCCGAGAATATAGTGCTTTAAAGTGAATTTTAAAATAGTGCCTTAAAGTCAACTGTAAAATACTGTTTAAAAGTCAACTATATCATAGTGGTTAAAAGTCAATTACAGTGCATTCGGAACATATTCAGACCCCTTGACTTTTAATGTTACAGCTTTATTCTAAAATTGATTAAATAAACAAAAATTCTCATCAATCTACACATTATACCCCAGAACAACAAAGCGAAATGTATTACACATTACATACAAAACATACTGTAAGTATTCAGACCATTTGCTATGAGACTTGAATTTGAGCTCAGGTGTATCCTGTTTCCATTGAGATGTTTCTACAACTTGATTGGAGTCCAACTGTGGTAAATTCAATTGATTGGACATGGTTTGGAAAGACATATACCTGTCTATATAAGGTCCAACAGTTGACAGTGCATGTCAGAGCAAAAACCAAGCTATGAGGCAAAAGGAATTGTCCGTAGAGCTCCGTGGCAGGATTGTGTCAAGGCACAGATCTGCGTAAAGGTAACAAAAAATGTCTACAGCATTGAAGGTCCCCAAGAAAACAGTGGCCTCCATCATTCTTAAATGGAAGAAGCTTGGAACCACCAAGACTCTTCCTAGAGCTGGCCGCCCAGGCCAAACTGAGCAATCGTGGGAGAAGGGCCTTGGTCAGGGAGGTGACGAAGAACATGATGGTCACTCTGACAGTGCTCCAGTGTATTATTATTTAGGAGGGTTGTTTGGCAAGTGATTGACAGTTGGCTAAGTATTTTGGAGCGAATCCTGTCATGTCTTATTCTACAATGTAGAAAATAGTAAAAGAAAAAAAAGAAAAACTTTTGAACCTTTATTTAACTTGGCAAGTCAGTTAAGAACAACATTTTATTTTCAATGATGGCCTCAGAACAGTGGGTTAACTGCCTTGTTCAGGAACAGGACACCATTTATTTGATCTTATCAGCTCAGGATTCAATCTTGCAACCTTTTGGTTGCTAGTCCAACGCTCTAACCACTAGGCTACCTGCCGCCCCAGGTAGCCTAGTGGAATGAGTAGGTGTGTCCAAATTTTGGTCTGGTACTGTATATCACTCACATGGAGAGGAACACAATTAAGTATGCTGTTTTAGTTATTTTATTTCCATACAATTTTTTTTAAATCACAGTGTGGTCAATTCGAATAGTACATAATTGAATTGCATGAATGGGATTACTTTGATTGTGTACAGAGCAAATTAACATATCTACACGGACAACAAATTTCCAAGAATGGCTAAATTGAAATATACTGTAATTTCATAAGTTGTATACATCCATATGTATTTATACATCCCTGGCTATGATTATAACATCATATAATTGGTACCATGAATGTGAGCTATATGGTAGAATTAGTTACGTGGCTTGTAGGAAGGTATACTTATTGCTATAGGGTACTGATACAGTCACAATTCTTCTTCTTTTAGCAAGCCTTATTCAAAGTGACAGCACTTGAAATCCCTCTCCGTTCCATTAAACATGAACTAATTAATCTGCTCAACACATGGAAATGAGTGAGAGGTTTGTTGGAAGACCTACATATTAAAATGTCCTTGATTGCCGGTCTTAATCAAAGTTTATGTAGAAGTTAATTAATGTTGATGAAGTGCACTCTCAAAGTTATGGGCGAGGTGAAGTTACAATGAACCATGATGTTTTGATGGAATAATATCTTCAGCTTAGTTAACATACAATTCTGCACACCAAGACCTACAGTATGTCAACTGGTATAATTGCAACATCGTTTCAGAGAAGCGGCCTTGCTAACATGTTGTTTATCCAGTTTTGACATGACACTTCCTGTATACAGCTGCATAAAAGTTGTCTGTCAGAGAAAGTCCATGTCCTCGGCAGGTAGCCTAGTGGTTAAGAGCCAGTAACCAAAGGTCTTTAGTTCAAATCCCCGAGCCAACTAGGTGACAAATCTGTCCATTTGCCCTTGAGCACTTAACTCTAATTGAGCCTGTAAGTCACTCAGGATAAGAGCATCTGCTAAATTACCCCCCCAAAATTGTAATCTTCTGGACACCGATTTCTCAACAATGAAGTACTTGAATATTCAAATAATTTGTATTCTATTGAATGTTCATTCTAAATACTCAATGACAAACCAAACCACATCCATTACCCCTTTATAAAAGATATGTCCAAGGGACAAAAAATATATGACCAATCACAAATCAAACAAGACCGTTTCTGACCTCTGAAAGCACTGCAGTCAAAGTTACGTGGGGGGAGGGGGGTCATCTTCTGTCAGTATTCCCTGCAATTTCAGCTGTTAATTCCTGAATACCCAAAAACCTTGCAGCCACTGATACAATTGTGTCCAGCTTCTTGACATTCCAATGAATCACCTGCTCAATAAACACCACAAAATCCACCTTCTACACTATCAATGTGTCCATCTCTACTGATATACTTGATGGTTTTTCGTAAGAATAGCACCACAGGCTATAACATAGCCAACACTTGAACTAATCTTGTCCTCTGAGACATCTTCATAAAGCCAGCTTTGCTTTGCTTTTCTAGTATTGTTATTATTTTTGATCATTCCCCAGGTTCACGTATGGCCTCACTTTAGGATACATGAAGAGTAAAACTTATAGGCATGCCTGCTGTGACGTGACCTGGTGGAGGTACGTTGTCTAGAGTCATACCTGCAACCAATAAGAACACACAAACAATTTATTCAAACGGACCAATAAACTCACAGTTTCTAATCACATAATTACTGCAATTCACTTAATAGAGGCAGGTATGACTTTGTAGAATGAACCTCCACAGTCACAGTGAACAATTAATCAAAATTATAATTGTGTTCTAATATCTGCAGTTGTTGTGCTTGAGTTCAGTACAATGTCAACTCGATTTTGCACCAACACTAAACTTATTCTACAAAAAAACTAAAACAACCAAAATACCCCTGTCAATACCTACATGGGGATTTCATTTAGTCCGCAACACCACAATACACCCCAATGTTTATCGCAGTTGGCTGTCGATACCCTGGCTAAAGACAATTTTGTGTCATTGTTATTCACATGACGGTCCACGACCTCTCAATCGATGGCCTCAGTCAGAGCCCTCTCTGTGATGTCCTTTTGAGCTGAGCCAATGACCTTTGTGCAGGTGCATCTTCATTTGTTGCCTGTCTCTCAGTATCTGCCTTGCAAAGGTCACCTTTGCTGAATGGAAAGGCACTGCAAAGTAGTGCTCAACTAATGCTGCATTCACAACCAAGTGGGAAGGTGGTATTTACCACTGTGAAAAATCCACCTGAATTACCCTCCAACTAGTAATTACTAGGGGGAAAATTGTGTACTTTTCAGCAGTTAAATGCAACAGCAAAACATTATTTACAAAATAAATCTATTACATTTTTTTTAACACTATAATTTGTTTAAAAGTGTCACGGATTCCCCCAGTACTGCTGCTCATTCCGTGCACCAGCTCCGGAGGTCTACGTCACTAGCCTGTTTCATTACGCACACCTGGTTCCAATTCCCCCCTGATTAGTAATTGTATATATGTTCCCTCTGTTCACAACTGTCTGGTTGGTTATTGTTCCCATGTCTGTTGGTCTTGTGAGTACCTGTGCTTTGTTGTTTGGTCTTTCATCTGCATATTGTGTACTTGTTATTACGGGTCTTGTCCTGTGTATTGTTATACACATGTTACTATGGGTCTCGTCCCATCTAGTTGAGGTTTAACCTCACTCTTTTGTTTGGGTTACATCCCTGTGTTTTTGTGCACGTGTTTGTATTGGGCTTCGTCCCTGTGCCTTTCATGGCATGTTGTATTTTTGTGTGGAGTATTAAAACCCCCCCTATTACGTATTCCTGTGCCTGTCTCCATTTTATTCAACGTGACAACAAGCATGATAGCTGTACTTTTAGTTTACTGTTGACGCAGCTTGTTGGCCATTAGCCAATATGTGTTTCTCAACGAGTTCAAAGCCAGTGAATGTATCCAGCTGGTATTTACAACTTCACATCTAGTAATTACCACCTTCCCACTTGGTTGTGGACAGAGCAAAAGACCAAACCAGAGGTTCAGGTAGGTTTTCAGGTCATTCTTTTTGCTCTTTTGACTGTTGGCTCTTACAGGGCTATTCATTTGTTTGCATTTGTCTATTCATTTGTAATTGTTAATTTTAACAAGGCAAGCCAGTTAAGAACAAATTCTTATTTACTATGACGGCCAAACCCAGATGATGCTGAGCCAATTGTGCACCGCACTATGGGACTCCCTATCATGGATGGATGTGATAGCGACTATAGAGACGCCTCTTGCACTGAGATGCAGTGCCTTAGAATGCTGCGCCACTCAGCATGAGCTTATGTTGACACTGTATGTTTGTCCCATCAAAGCAGTATTATTCGCCTGTTCGTGGTTTATGCACGCTTGTTACAATATTGTTATGAACAGAGCATAGTGCAGAACTTTAGTGTTTTTGTATTGCTATGTTCCCTTGAACATTACTTATGTTCATCCCAGACCACATGAACAATATGGATTGCCTCATGCAGGCTACTGATCCACTGACTTGTGGATCAGCAATAGGTCATCAGAATGTAAATGTTCAAGGTTAAACTGGTTAGTATAAAATTATAACCATGAAGTTACTGTACTGTGTATAGATCAATATTCCTATAATACTCCTATAAAATAACTGTCGTATATGGCTGTATAAAAAGTACAAAATAATGTTTGAAGTGTGTCATTTATGGAAGTAAATTAGTTATTCCACCCACCACATTCCTAGTTTGACATCAACTGAAGAGGAAGCAGACATGTATGTGGCAGGACTATAGGCACGCATCACACAAGCATCATCTTGAGTGAAACATTGCATATAACATTTCAATATAATCCCTCTATGTTCCCTGCAGATAGCAACATGTGAATTGAATGAGGATGAGAGTATTTTCAGTAAAAAGTGAACCCGAGGCGCCAGTACACTGGGACCATACTGAATGTTAGGTGGGAACTCAAAGACCGAGGGCTCTATTTTAACAAACACAGCTCAATGGTTAATCTTAGCACTATAGGTTCAGTAGGTGTCAGAAATATTTGAGCTATTATCACAACAGGAGTTATGGGCGCAGTAGCTAGTCGTGGTCCAACGGGCTAGGTTTAGAAGAATAAACAAGTTGTGGGTGTGTCGGGGCTCAACCCCCCCCTCCCCCCTCCTCACTGGCCAATGGGAACGTGCTCCATAGCTAAATATGTGGTTGCTTCAAGTTGTGTATTTAATTTAGCAAGTTGTCATCAAATCCAATTGAAAGTTAGTCAGTTATAGCCTAGTTTGTTAAGTAGCCTACAGAAACAAAATAATGTATGTAGGCTTATCCCATCTTCGCTAAATATGTTGAACGTGTTTGTAGATATTGGATATGGTTGAACATAGCATTCACACTAATATATACTGTATATGTTTGAGTTATGGACAATTCAAACATTGTCAATAAGCAATATTACATTCACTATTGATAAGACTTAAAAAGAGAATAATTCTAATAAAAATGAAATGCTGTCTAAATACAGTTAAAGGCACCATAATTGCTCCCAGTGGGCATATAATATTAAAGTAAACTATGGATTCACTGTTTTGCTATCATGTACTCACTGTTTTGCTATCATGTACTCACTGTTTTGCTATCATGTACTCACTGTTTTGCTATCATGTACTCACTGTTTTGCTATCATGTACTCACTGTTTTGCTATCATGTACTCACTTTTGCTATCATGTACTCACTGTTTTGCTGCTAGTAAACTTATATTTTATTAAAGCTATGAGGATGATTTCTTTTTTCAAAAAAAGGTAGGCTGCTGTTTGTTGACTGCATTGGGCAGGACAAAAACTCTTGGGCGGGGACGGTTTTTAATTAAATGAAAAACAAGCAATCTGTTTTTTAAAACAACTTGTCCAAGATGGGGTCAGAAGGATGATATCATAAATCGCATCTCTTGTTCCATGGCACTGTGCCTAAATGTCGTTAAGCATTACATTGTACATCTACAAAATACTAGGCTCCTGTCAATTGAATCGTTGCCTTTGTGCGAGGCACTTACAAAGAAAAAACCTGTCATTGATTTTGCTTTTTTTAATTTGTAATTTTCATTTTGTTTTTACATTTATTTAACTAGGTAAGTCAGTTAAGAACAAATTATTATAGAAGGATTGAATAGTTTGGAGGAGTGCGTCTTCGGTAATAGAAAGATTATCAAAAATGGCCTACTGGAGATTGATAGACTAAAATGGGGATGAATAGCCTACTAAAATGAAGTATGTGAATTGCGACTCATGAAAAACCATTAAGGCAAAACCTTCCACAATATTACAAGGCACTCAGTAGAAAACCCCTCTATTCATATGCTACTTGGCTAACGCATGGCCAGGATAAAAAGACGCACCTATGCGAAAGCTGCTAAACCAGCCTTGATTTAGGGGAAGGTAGGTTTTGCTTGGTTTTTAATCAAATTAAACTAAATGGGGCGTAACTAATCGTTTCTATATAGAGATTCACCGGCACTAAAGGCACATCTCTCATTCCATGGGCACTGTGTGTCATGGATGTGATTCCGCTCTCAAAATCTTTGCCAATATTAACTGCGTAACCATTCATTTAAGACCTACCTTTGGTTGGTCTTAACTTCCTTTAGCCCTGCATGAAACTGTCACAATATTAAGCACACACCTCATATTGACACCCCTCCCACCTCAGGCGAGCGAGCTGATGTTAGACGGGTAAATTGCCAAATCTCAAGTAAGGGGTGGAAAATGCCAGTGCGACAGTTTATAAATGACTACATTTTAAGCTAACGTGCACTTGACACTTGCACCTCCTTAACACCAGCTGAAAATAGAGCCATGAATGTTTTCTATGCCAATTTCCCAGCAATTTTTGACTTACAGTATTTAATCCTTGTTGCATCAAAATCTGTTAAACAAAATATGAGAATTTCCATGTAAAAGGACTCAAGTTGGGTGTCAAATGAAAGCTAATAATATATTTGGGGAAATGAAAAAACATATTTTGGCATAGGTTAAGGCATTGATTTCTGGATAAACAGATGGAAACGGGGTCTAAGAAAATATCTACCAGAAAAAGTCTAAAAAGGTATCAGAAATGCAGGGGTGGCAGGTAGCCTAGTGTTTAGCGCATTGGACTAGTAACCGAAAGGTTGCAAGATTGAATCCCTGAGCTGACAAGGTAAAGATCTGTCGTTCTCCCCCAGAACAAGGCAGTTAGCCCACAGTTCCTAGACTGTCATTGAAAATAATAATTTGTTCATAGCTTACTTGCCTAGACAATAAATACACTACCAGTCAAGTGTTGATGCCTACCCATGTTCACTATTGTCTACATAGTAGAATAATACTGAAGACATGAACTAATACATATTGAATCATGTAGTAATAAAAGTGTTAAACAAATCAAAATATATTTTATATTTGAGATTCTTAAAGTAGCCTACCTGTGCCTTGATGACAGCTTTGCTGTCTCAACCAGCTTCATGAGGTAGTCACCTAGAATGTATTTCAATTAACAAGTGTGCCTTGTTAAAAGTTAAATGCAGGATTTTTTTCCTCCATGTGTTTGAGCCAATCAGTTGTTTTGTGACAAGATAGGGGTGGTATACAGAACATGGCCCTATTTGGTAAAAGACCAAGTCCATATTATGGCAAGAACAGCTAAACAAGACACACAGAAATGATAGTCCATTAATTTAAGACATGAAGTCAACTTTGACAGTTTCTTCAAGTGCGTTAGCAAAAACCATCAAGACATATGATGAAACTGGCTCTGAGGACCAACACAGGAAAGGAAGACCCAGAGTTACCTCTGATGAAGAGGATAAGTTCATTGGAGTTACCAGCCTCAGAATAAATGCTTCACAGTGTTCAAGTAATAGACACATCTCAACATCAACTGTTCAGATGAGACTGTGAATCAACCCTTCATGGTTGAATTGTAACAAAGAAACCACTAATAAAGGACACCAATAAGAGATTTATCTTGGGCCAAGAAACATGAGCAATGGACATTAGACTGGTGGAAATCTGTCCTTTGGTCTGAGTCCAAATGTGAGATTTTGGTTCCAACCGCCGTGTCTTTGTGAGACGCAGAGTAGGTGAACGGATGATAGCCGCATATGTGGTTCCCCCCCTGTGACGCGTGGGGGTGCTTTGCTGGTAATACTGATTTATTTATAATTCAAGGCACAGCATTCGGGAGTGATATGCCATTCCATCTGATTTGTGCTTAGTGGGACAATCCATTTGTTTTTCAATAGGACAATGACCCAAAACACACCTCTAGGCTTGTACAGTTATACACTGTACCAGCAGTATAGAACAAGAGCCTCTGATAAGACGAGGGGTCTTTTTGTAAACCGCTGGTGCATGATATCTAAGGAAGTCTCAAGGATTTGCTTGCCTGAGGTAGTATCTGATGACAAGCTGTAGACCGTACTATTTACCAAGAATTTATGTGTTCTTCCTAGCTGTCTATTTTCCACAACATACCAATGCTGTCACTAAGACATAAGCAAACAGGAAAACACTCATCCAGAGGCGGAGCTCCTAGTGGCCAGGGACTTTAATGCAGGGAAACTTAAATCTGTTTTACCTAATTTCTACCAGCATGTTAAATGTGCAACCAGAGGGAAAAAAATTGTGTGCACCTTTATTCCAAACAGATGTGAGGAATAATAGAGACGTGTACAAAGCTCTCCCTCGTCCTCCATTTGTCAAATCTGACAATAATTTTATCCTCCTAATTCCTGCTTAGAAGCAAAAGCAGGAAGCATCAGTGACTCGGTCAATACAGTGGCCAGATGAAGCAGATGCTAAGCTACAGGACTGTTTTGCTAGCACAGACTGGAATATGTTCGGTGATTCTTCCGATGGCATTGAGGAGTACACCACATCAGTCACTGGTTTCATCAAGAAGTGCGTCAAGGACGTCGTACCCACAGTGACTGTACGTACATACCCCAACCAGAAGCCATGGATTACAGGCAACACTGACCTAAAGGGTAGAGCTGCCGCTTTAAAGGATCTGACACTTTAAAATGGGAATGGAAATACTATAAATACGATATTGCTTTTCTGATGTATCAAATACTTATGCAATAAAATGCAAATTAATTGCTTACAAAACGAACAATGTGATTTTCTGGATTTTTGTTTTAGATTCCGTCTCTCACAGTTGAAGTGTACCTATGATAAAAATTACAGACCTCTACATGCTTTGTAAGTAGGAAAACCTGCAAAATCGGCAGTGTATCAAATACTTGTTCTCCCCACTGTTGACAACTTCCGGTAAACATTGGAGGGCACGCAATTCAAATAATAGTTAAAATTATGGATATTAAACATTTAGGTACATTGGTTAACAGCTTAAATTATTGTTAATCTAACTGCATTGTCCAATTTACAATAGGCCTTTACATGCAATTGTTTGAGGACGGTGCCCCACATCACATCAAAATATTTTTCAACCAGCACAGGTTTCATAAATACACAAATAGCGATTAAATATTCACTCAATTTTTTAAAATCTTCCTCTGATTTGCAATCCAAAGGGTCCCAGCTACAACATGTAGTGTAGTTTTGGTAGATAAAATCATTCTTTATATCCCCAAAAAGTATTGGCGATATCAATTTGAGTAATCCACTCGTTAAACACGCAGAGAAAGGAATCCAAAAAGCTAAAAAAACTAGTCCAAATACGTTTCTGTTTAACCCTCAGGTACCTTAAAATGTAATTAAACTATAATATTTCATATGGAAAGAAGTATGTTCAATAACAAAAAAAAGATATTAGCAGGTGCACATCTCCTTCATGTGCAGACAGATTGATTTCCAACTCTGAGTCCCAGTACTAAAACTAATATTCTTCCTCGTTTTGGAAGAAACAAGCCTGAAAACTTGAACAAAGACTGTTGACATCAAATCAAATCAAATTGTATTTCTCACATACACATGGTTAGCAGATGTTAATGCGAGTGTAGCGAAATGCTTGTGCTTCTAGTTCCGACAATGCAGTAATAACCAACAAGTAATCTAGCTAACAATTCCAAAACTACTACCTTATAGACACAAGTGTAAGGGGATAAAGAATATATACATAAAGATATATGAATGAGTGATGGTACAGAGCAGCATAGGCAAGATACAGTAGATGGTATTGAGTACAGTATATACATATGAGATGAGTATGTAAACAAAGTGGCATAGTTAAAGTGGCTAGTGATACATGTATTACATAAAGATGCAGTAGATGATATAGAGTACAGTATATACGTATACATATGAGATGAATAATGTAGGGTATGTAAACATTATATTAGGTAGCATTGTTTAAAGTGGCTAGTGATATATTTTACATCAATTCCCATCAATTCCCATTATTAAAGTGGCTGGAGTTGAGTCAGTGTGTTGGCAGCAGCCACTCAATGTTAGTTGTGGCTGTTTAACAGTCTGATGGCCTTGAGATAGAAGCTGTTTTTCAGTCTCTCGGTCCCAGCTTTGATGCACCTCTACTGACCTCGCCTTCTGGATGATAGCGGGGTGAACAGGCAGTGGCTCGGGTGGTTGTTGTCCTTGATGGTCTTTATCTTCCTGTGACATCGGGTGGTGTAGGTGTCCTGGAGGGCAGGTAGTTTGCCCTCGGTGATGCGTTGTGCAGACCTCACTACCCTCTGGAGAGCCTTACGGTTGTGGGCGGAGCAGTTGCCGTACGTGATACAGCCCGACAGGATGCTCTCGATTGTGCATCTGTAGAAGTTTGTGAGTGCTTTTGGTGACAAGCCGAATTTCTTCAGCCTCCTGAGGTTGTCTGTGATGTGTACGCCGAGGAACTTAAACTTACTACCCTCTCCATTACTGTTCCATCGGTGTGGATAGGGGGGTGTTCCCTCTGCTGTTTCCTGAAGTCCACAATCATCTCCTTAGTTTTGTTGACGTTGAGTGTGAGGTTATTTTCCTGACACCACACTCCGAGGGCCCTCACCTCCTCCCTGTAGGCCGTCTCGTCGTTGTTGGTAATCAAGCCTACCACTGTTGTGTTGTCCGCAAACTTGATGATTGAGTTGGAGGCGTGCGTGGCCACACAGTCGTGGGTGAACAGGGAGTACAGGAGAGGGCTCAGAACGCACCCTTGTGGGGCCCCAGTGTTGAGGATCAGCGGGGTGGAGATGTTGTTGCCTACCCTCACCACCTGGGGGCGGCCCGTCAGGAAGTCCAGTACCCAGATGCACAGGGCGGAATCGAGACCCAGGGTCTCGAGCTTGATGACGAGCTTGGAGGGCACTATGGTGTTAAATGCCGAGCTGTAGTCGATAAACAGCATTCTCACATAGGTATTCCTCTTGTCCAGATGGGTTAGGGCAGTGTGCAGTGTGGTTGAGATTGCATCGTCTGTGGACCTATTTGGGCGGTAGGCAAATTGGAGTGGGTCTAGGGTGTCAGGTAGGGTGGAGGTGATATGGTCCTTGACTAGTCTCTCAAAGCACTTCATGATGACGGAAGTGAGTGCTACGGGGCGGTAGTCGTTTAGCTCAGTTACCTTAGCTTTCTTGGGAACAGGAACAATGGTGGCCCTCTTGAAGCATGTGGGAACAACAGACTGGGATAGGGATTGATTGAATATGTCCATAAACACACCAGCCAGCTGGTCTGCGCATGCTCTGAGGGCGCGGCTGTGGATGCCGTCTGGGCCTGCAGCCTTGCGAGGGTTAACACGTTTAAATGTTTTCCTCACATCGGCTGCAGTGAAGGAGAGTCCTCATGTTTTGGTTGCAGGCCGTGTCAGTGGCACTGTATTGTCCTCAAAGCGGGCAAAGTTATTTAGTCTGCCTGGGAGCAAGACATCCTGGTCCGTGACGGGGCTGGTTTTCTTTTTGTAATCCGTGATTGACTGTAGACCCTGCCACATACCTCGTGTCTGAGCCGTTGAATTGAGATGCTACTTTGTCTCTATACTGACGCTTAGCTTGTTTGATTGCCTTGCGGAGGGAATAGCTACACTGTTTGTATTCGGTCATGTTTCCGGTCACCTTGCCCTGATTAAAAGCAGTGGTTCGCGCTTTCAGTTTCACGCGTATGCTGCCATCAATCCACGGTTTCTGGTTTGGGAATGTTTTAATCGTTGCTATGGGAACGACATCTTCAACGCACGTTCTAATGAACTCGCACACCGAATCAGCGTATTCGTCAATGTTGTTGTTTGATGCAATACGAAACATATCCCAGTCCACGTGATGGAAGCAGTCTTGGAGTGTGGAATCAGATTGGTCGGACCAGCGTTGAACAGACCTCAGTGCAGGAGCTTCTTGTTTTAGTTTCTGTCCGTAGCCAGGGATCAACAAAATGGAGTCGTGGTCAGCTTTTCCGAAAGGAGAGCGGGGCAGGGCCTTATATGCGTTGCGGAAGTTAGAATAGCATTGATCCAAGGTTTTTCCAGCCCTGTTTGTGCAATCGATATGCTGATACAATTTAGGGAGTCTTGTTTTCAGATAATCCCCAGCTACAATGAATGCAGCCTCAGGATATAGGGATTCCAGTTTGCAAAGAGTCAAATAAAGTTCGTTCAGAGCCATCGATGTGTCTGCTTGGGGGGGAATATATACGGCTGTGATTATAATCAAAGAGAATTCCCTTGGTAGATAATGCGGTCGACATTTGACTGTGAGGAATTCTAAATCAGGTGAACAGAGGGACTTGAGTTCCTGTATGTTGTTGTGACCACACCACGTCTCGTTAACCATGAAGCATACGCCCCCGCCCTCTTCTTACCAGAAAGATGTTTGTTTCTGTCGGCGCGATGCGTGGAGAAACCAGCTGGCTGCACTGACTCCGATAGTGTCTCTCCAGTGAGCCATGTTTCCGTGAAGCAAAGAACGTTACAGTCTCTGATGTCCCTCTGGAATGCTACCCTTGCTCGGATTTCATCAACCTTGTTGTCAAGAGACTGGAAATTGGCGAGTAGAATGCTAGGGAGTGGCGCGCGATGAGCCTGACCAGAAGACCGCTTCGTTTCCCCCTTTTACGAAATCGTTTTTTTGGGTCTCCGGCTGGGATCCATTCCGTTGTCCTGGTTGAAAGGCGTTCTGCCTTTCAGGAGGGGGGGGGGGGGGCTGAATCAGGTGTTTAAGTGTTGGTCAAGAGCCTTAAACTGTAGCTCAACACAGTTTCTGAATAATGTCTATGTACAATGCAAGTATGATGTCCACAGAGTAAAGAATAGTGGATGGATGCACACAATGAGGCTTTCCCAAAAGGTTGACTACCACAGGGACATAAACAAAACCATTTCGATTAGTTTTATATGCATCCTATACAGAATACATCATAGACAGTGCTGTCGACCCTTGGTTATCAGGCTCACACAGCCATAGGATGCTACCCAGGGAAGAAAATGATTACGTTATGACTTAGTGGGTTTCCATCGTGACTGAGCTCCATGGTAATGTGCAGGGTTAAATGCTGACATTGGAGCCAAGGAGTGTACAAGCTGGGAGCAGTTTTCCATGAAATATGTGTCCATGTCGTAACCCAGATCAAATGCAAAATGTCTGTAATAGGTTGATGAGCTCGTCCTCCATGTTGAGACTGTGAACCAATATCCTTGGTTGGTGGAAGAGTCCCAAGATAATGTTTCGTAACAGCTGTACTCTGGAGAGCCCTTTTCGGGCATCCTTCCCTCTTGTGAAATGCACTAGTTACTTACAGCCTCGTTCTCCTATTTTTGTCAAAGTACAAGCAAGGCTTTTCCTACCTGGGTGGACTATTTCAAAGAATGATGAAGCATTTGTGCCTGCTGTGGTTCTGTCTGATAGCAATGATGAACAAATACTAACACCTCTGTACTTTATGACCTACCAGCTGTCATGTATTAGTCTGATTAAGAACAGGTTGGAAATGTTTAAATTGTGAATGGATGTATTTTCCTCAGCCAACAAGAGACTGACAGTTTCTATCCGGGAATGATGCCTAAGAAATATTTGGGAACTCCCTTCATCTCAAATAATGATGCCCTTCAGATAATTACATTATAAGGCAAACACTGGTCCTTCAAATATCCTAAACATTTACTGAACAAAAATATAAAAGCATCATGTAAAGTGTTGGTCCCATGTTTCACGAGCTGAAATAAAAAAATTGTGTGTACAAATTTGTTTACATCACTGTTAGTGAACATTTCTCCTTTGCCAAGATATTCCATCCACCTGACAGGTGTGGCATATCAAGAAGCTGATTAAACAGCATGATCTTTACACAGGTGCACTTTGTGCTGGGGACAATAAAAGGCCACTAAAATGTTCAGTTTTATCACACAATACAATGCCACAGATGTCTCAAGTTTGGAGAGGGTGTGAAATTGGCATGCTGACTGCAGGAATGTCTACCAGAGCTGTTGCCAGATAATTTGAATTGTAATTTCTCTGCTATAAGCTGCCTCTAACGTAATTTCAGAGAATTTGGCAGTACATCCAACTGGCCTCACAACCACAGACCACATGTAACCACGCCAGCCCTCCACATCCAGCTTCTTCACCTACGGGATCGTCTGAGACCAGCCACCTGGACAGCTGATGAAACTGAGTGTTTCTGTCTGTATTAAAGCCCTTTTGTGGGGAAATACTCATTCTGATTGGCTGGGCAATGGCTCCCCAGTTGCTAGGCCTGGCTCCCAAGTGGGTGGGCTTATGCCCTCCCAGACCCACTCACATGACTCCTTGCCCAGTCATGTGAAATCCATAGATTAGGGTCAAATGAATTGATTTCAATTGACTGATTTCATTATACTGTATGAACTGTGACTCAGTAAAATCGTTGAAATTGTTGCATGTTTATATTTTTGTTCAGTATATATTGTCAAATGGTTATGACCTTTTTCTATGATTCTTAGTGTTCCAGGAACATCCTCCTGTGAGTTCTCATATTGAATGTTCCTTGGACGTTTTTAGAAAGGGATGTTCTTAGAACACTTACAAAACTCACGTTACCGTTATACTGAACAAAAATATAAACACAACTTGAGTTTTGTAAGTGTTCTAAGAACATCCCTTTCTAAAAACGTCCCAGGAACACTCAATATGAGAACTCACAGGATGATGTTCCAGGAACACTCAATATGAGAACTCACAGGATGATGTTCCAGGAACACTCAATATGAGAACTCACAGGATGATGTTCCAGGAACACTCAATATGAGAACTCACAGGATGACGTTCCTGGAAAACTAAGAGTCATAAAAGGCCATAACCATGACATAACAATTTTTGGACAATATATACTTTAAAAAATTAGAAACGCAACATGCAACAATTTAATTCATTTTACTGAGCTACAGTTCAAATGAACCGCACTCAATGAGAAGTATACTGCTATAAGCAAACAGGAAAACGCTCATCCAGAGGCGGTGCTCCTAGTGGCAGAGGACTTTAATGCAGGGAAACTTAAGTAGGTTTTACCTCGTTTCTATCAGCATGTTAAATGGAGAAAAAAATTCTAGTCCACCTTTACTCCACACACAGACGTGTACAAAGCTCTCCCTCGTCCTCCATTTGGCAAATCTGACCATAATTCCATCCTCCTGATTCCTGCTAACAAGCCAAAATTAAAGCAGGAAGCATCAGTGACTCGGTCAATAAAAAAAGTGGCCAGAGGAAGCAGATGCTAAACTACAGGATTGTTTTGGTAGCACAGACTGGAATATGTTTCGGGATTGTTCCGATGGCATTCAGGAGTACACCACATCAGTCACTGGCTTTATCAATAAGTGCATCGAGGACGTCATCCCCACAGTGACTGTACGTTTATACCCCAACCAGAAGCCATGGATTAAAGCCAAACATTCACATTGAACTATAGGGCAGAGCTGCTGCTTTCAAGGCGCAGGACTCTAACCCGGAAGCTTATAAGAAATCTCTCTCTGCCCTCCAACACATCAAACAGGGACAGCATCAATACAGGACTAAGATCGAATCGTACTACACCGGATCAGACACTCGTCGGATGGGCAGGGCTTGCAAACTATTACGGACTACAAAGGGAAGCACATCCGAGAGCTGCCCAGTCACACGAGCATACCAGACGATGTAAATAACTTCTAGGCTCGCTTCGAGGCAAGTAACACTGAAACATGCATGAGAGCATCAGCTGTTCCGGATGACTGTGTGATCACGCTCTCCGCAGCCGATGTGAGTAAGACCTTTAAACAGGTCAGTCCGTAGGGACAGACGGATTACCAGGACGGATACTCCGAGCATGTGCTGACCAACTGGCAAGTGTCTTCACTGATATTTTCAACCTCTCCCTATCTGAGTCTATAATACCAAAAAGTTTCAAGCAGACCACCATAGTCCCTGTGCCCAAGAACACTAAGGTAACCTGCCTAAATGACTACCGTCCCGTAGCACCCACGTCTGTAGTCATGAAATGCTTTGAAAGGCAAGTCATGGCTCACATCAACACCTGTTATCCCAGAAATCCAAAACCCACATGCTGCTACTCTCTGTTATTATCTATGCATAGTCACTTTAATAACTCTACCTACATGTGCATATTACCTCAATTACCTCGACACTGGTGCCCCCGCACATTGAATCTGGTCCAGTACCCCCTGTATATAGCCCCGCTATTATCTACTGCTGATCTTTTGTTATTTGAGATTCTTATCTCTTACTTTTCTATAGGTATTTTCTTAACTGCATTGTTTGTTAAGGGCTTGTAAGTAAGGTCACAAATAAGTTTGATTTGACCTGTTCTATTTGGCGCATGTGACAAATAAAATTTGATTTGATATGAGGAAATCTGAATTTATTAGGGCCTAATCTATGGATTTCACATGACTGGGAATACAGATATGCATTTGTTGGACACAGATACCTTAAAAGATATGGGCCTCACAACGAGCCTCAGGATCTCTTCACAGATTTATTTTACATTCAAATTGCCATTGATAAGATGCAATTGTGTTCTTTGTCCATAGTTTATGCCTGCCCATACCATAACCCACTGCCACAATGGGGCACTCTGTTCACAATGTTGACATTAGCAAACCGCTCACCCACACAACGCCATACACTTAGTCTGTGATTGTGAGGCCAGTTGGACGTAATGCCAAATTCTCTAAAACCACATTGGTAGAGAAATGAACATTGAATTTACTGGCCACAGCTCTGGTGGACATTCCTACACTCAACATGCCAACTGCATGCCCCCTCAACTTGAGACATATGTGGCGTTGTGTAGGGAACTGCACATTTTAGAGCGGCCTCTTATTTTCCCCAGCACAAGGTGCACTTGTGTATTGATCATGCTGTTTAATCAGCTTCTTGATATGCCACACCTGTAAGGTGGATGGATTATCTTGGCAAAGAAGAAATGTTCACTAACAGGGATGTTAACAAATTAGTGCACCACATTTTAGAGAAATATTTTTTGGGTGATTATGATTATTATGGAGAATTTCTGGGAACATTTATTTCAGCTCATGAAACATGGGACCAACACTTAATATTTTTGTTCAGTATGTTCATAGTCAAGGAAGACACATTTATGCAGTATCAGAATCCATGAAGGTAGTTTCATACAAATGAAAGCAAATCTACACCTCATCTCCATGACTGGGTTTGATAAAAAGGTGTGTAAACCCCTTTGCTTTACTTCAGCATGCCAAAGCAAATCTTTAGAGACCGGTGCTCTCCATGATAATCTAATGTGATTTCTCAACACTGCCATGTTTCCTGGAAACCCAAATGAATACCAACCCTGAAAATAGCCCATTAGAAGAGCGGGTGAAATGAGAAGCTCATGGGATATGCTTTATAAATGCAATCCACCCCTATGATGGAATAGATCTTTGTGGCAAGGAGGGCAGATAAACCGCTTGTTTTCTACGTGATGAATTAGGATTCATCAAAATCAAATCATTAACATCAACCAAAGGGAGGAAATTAGGATTTTATGAGAAAGGTGGCTCTAAAAGAGTGGGATCATATGAAACAACATTGTCTGACTCTCCAAACTATCATCTGAATTTCACCTTGATTAAAGGGTCTTATATAAGTGCCGGAGACTGCTCAAGGTAAATGCCTGCACATGATAAAACAAAGAATGTAGGAATTCAATCTTGAAGTCCAACTTAATTAGATGCTGGAGAGTACTTGGAGTGCCTCAGGTCGATTTAAATGAGATTGGAAAAAATGAAAGTCACTTCAGGTGAGAGCAGTGAATGTCACACTTTCAACAATATTGAGTCACGAATCTTAGAATATGCTTGGGCTTTTCAAAATTAAATGTCATGTTCTCAAATTCATCCATTTGTTGTACAGATGCATATTTTACTGATCAATACCGAACCTGAACAGACGTCAACACTCTTGAACGGTCTTGCGCCCTGTAAAACAAAATAAACTTGGATTTATATACAAAGCCCTTTTTTACATCAGCAGATGTCAAAGTGCTTATAAAGACAAACTCAGCCTAAAACAGCAAGCAATGCAGATGTAGAAGCACCGCGGCTAGGAAAAACTCCCTAGCGAAGGACAGGAACCTAGGAAGAAACCTGTAGAGGAACCAAGCTCTGAGGGGTGGACAGTCCTCTTCTGGATGTGCCGGGTGGAGATTATAAGAGTACATGGCTATTAAGGCCTTCAATCATGTTCATAGATGACCAGCAGGGTCAAATAATAAGCAAAAGGCAAATGTCCCTTGATGTGACGTCCACAATAATCAATAATTACATGTGGCATGATGGATATTTTAATGGTAGTTCATTGTTTTCAAATTCAATAATGTTGTGGGTCCATCAGACCTGCAAACATTGGGTGAATAACAAAAACACCACAAGGGTTAAACCCTGCTTCATTTACACATAGTGGTCATCTGCTTAATACAGTCGATATCTGCCACTTCAAAAGTAAATTAATCAAAGTCACTGTAAATATTTTACTTTGGTGTTGTCATCTCGTCAGCACAAGTCATGCCTGTTTTAAATTGCTCTTGTCATTGAGAAGATAATTTGCTAGTATGTATACAGTATCTTAGTGTTATCAAATAATAGAAAATATGCAGGTTTAAGTTACGCAAATGTAAAAATTAGATGTCATACTTAATTTAAAGATAACAGTACACTGTCATCATGGTTCCTGCAACTGCTACCTCTACCTTCTGTAAGCAGCCTTGCCCCCGTTGTTTCACGCTTCTCTGGGCTTCTCGTGAATGAGGCAAATCAGTGTGGCCTTATACAGAACCTGTTGATGGACCACAAATCACTCTATCTGCAGAGAGCTGCAGGAGATCTCGGCAGCAAGGGCTTGAAAATAGTATTAAATATTGCCTGAAATGTCAGTTTGCACACATCATTGAGCAATCCCTGCGAGCCCCCTCCAACCCCCTCCCCGGCCCGACAGGTCTGAGCACAAGGGGAGCTAAACAGGTCAATCTGCAGTGGGAGACATTTGAACACTTGCTTGATGGGAGGTGGGTTTTGGAATTTACAGTCAATTGTGTGCGGGACTGAAGACATCACACAGCACGGTTCCAGTCAGGGTCCACTCTTCCCAGTTGGAGAGATTCTGAGGACCGACATCGATGGCTGCAGGGAAAAGAGAAACAATGGCAACAAATTTTTTTGCAAATGTAGTGGGAGAAAAATTGTGCACGTGTTTGTAATAAAAAGTGTTACAAGAAGAAAACAGTGAGAGAATAAATTCATCCACACCTTTGTTTTATCACAAAAGCGGATAGTAACCTCTGTCCGGTGACAGTTACATGACCTAACCGTTAAGCAAGTTAACGTTTCCGACATCTTCGGACCACTAAACAACTATTGATTTAGAACCACAGAGAGTTACCGCAAGTCGCAAAGACATCAGGAGCTTCAGCACCATTTCAACATCATCAAATCACCTCTGCTTAGTCTAATGCAGTGACAACCAAAAACAATTTAGTAAGCTAAATATGATTTGCTTGTCCATGGTTCTGATTTCTGTTTGCACGCACACACGCACGAGAAACTCCAATGCCATCCCCCTCTCTTTCATGTTAGCATAATGGTCTACCACTCTGTCATACATTACACGCTTTTAGTTTTTCTTGTCCTAGGCTACCTGGCTAAAATGCTTTCTCACTAGCCTCCTTTCATGGAAACGTTAGCTAGTTAACATTAGCCTTCTACATCTAGCAGCGGTACATATTGAGCTACAAATCACATTTTATTTGTCACATACGTTGAATACAACAGGCTTCCCTTGACACCTTACAGTGAAATGCCATCTGATTTGATAGGAGAGACGTCAAATCCAAGCTGGTTAAATCTCCATTTTGGAATTTCAGACTTTATTTTGTCTTCACAAAAAAGGGCCATTTATTATAATCCTCATAATAATTTACATGTCCTATTGCATCAGGATAATTGAACTTCTACAGCGAATAGGCTCAGATTAAGATTGTCTGTCATCACTACAGTATAGGGTCTATGATATATAAATCAACTTAAAGAGATGTTATAAGACAACTGTATGATCCAGTTGGCTGGTCAGTGTTGAAATACCGCCACCTACCATAGACAGTGTACTGGATGTATTAGAATCACAACATCCACAGTTTGGTTGAATAAATCACAATTTCCAGGTAACAAAGGTGAAATTAATTGCACATAACATAGTTCTTCTGAAGCCAAATATTTTTGCAAACTACCACTGACTGTTAGTAACCAGTAACCACCACCATACATCAAATGGTATTTTTATATGACATACATAATACGAAGTTAATAGCCCAGATCTTTTATTCTTTCGATTTCACAAATACTAGACTATTGTGTGGGCCTGCTTATTATGTCCTCATGATAAATGCACACAATATAATAAGAATGGTTGGATAGTGCGTGTTCCATTCTTACACTCTTTCCCTCATTCATCACGTCATAGTGTGGATTCAGCAATGTTATTTTTTATCCCTCTCCTGTATTTTCATGGCAAAGTAATTATACCTTAAGTGCGGCCCGACTAAGAATACATCCCAAATGGCACCCTATTCCCTATATAGTGCCCCATTTTTGTCAAATGTAGTGCCTTGTAGGGAATAGGGTGCCATTTGGGAGGCAAGCTAAATGCAGAGTGTGTAGTCGTCGCCTCATTTCCTTGCCCTCCTGGTGTAATGCAATGCGGGTAACGTCTTGTATTTAGTTAGCCCCTTTTTGTTGCAGAGCCCGTTGTACTTCACAGCTGGGCCCCACTGATTTGCATGGCGAGAGATGAAATAGATGTTTGCCGCCACCTCATTCTGTCATTATCAGCATTTTTTTTTGTCTGTTCAATCAAGCCTTATCTGAGCAGGCTGCTGTCTTGTAGTGACAATAAAAAATGTACAAGCACAAACAAAACACACCCACTCGACTTCATTTGAACTTTCCACGTGAGCTTAGTAATTTGCAGAGTTTCAAAAGTTGGATTTACAACAAGAACGTTTAAAGTTCTCTCTGTGGTCCACTACTGTATGTGAGGACAAGTGAAGGTGTCCCCTGTAGCTAGCGAGTGTGTAACAGTCAGTTGGTTAAAATCACCAGAGAGTCTTATGTAGCGTGATGTTCATTCATGAAGCTATTGAGAGAGAAACTATTCGTCATTATTGACCTCATGGATAGATGCATGTTGATGTTCCATCTTCAAAGCCTCAACATGGAATTAAGTGTCCTCATTCATTATTTACCACATCTGAGATGCTTATTATTCCATTTATCTGAGATCAACTCCCATGATACTCAACCCTGCTTGCGATATATATGTGAGAAACACACTGTAATTTTCCAGCATGGGCATTGTTCCTGGTAGGTATGTGAGGAACACACTGTAATTTTCCAGCATGGGCATTGTTCCTGGTAGGTAATGTGAGGAACACACTATAATTTTCCAGCATGGGCATTGTTCCTGGTAGGTATGTGAGGAACACACTGTAATTTTCCAGCATGGGCATTGTTCCTGGTAGGTAATGTGAGGAACACACTGTAATTTTCCAGCATGGGCATTGTTCCTGGTAGGTATGTGAGGAACACACTGTAATTTTCCAGCATGGGCATTGTTCCTGGTAGGTAATGTGAGGAACACACTGTAATTTTCCAGCATGGGCATTGTTCCTGGTAGGTATGTGAGGAACACACTGTATTTTTCCAGCATGGGGCATTGTTCCTGGTAGGTAATGTGAGGAACACACTGTAATTTTCCAGCATGGGCATTGTTCCTGGTAGGTATGTGAGGAACACACTGTAATTTTCCAGCATGGGCATTGTTCCTGGTAGGTATGTGAGGAACAACACTGTAATTTTCCAGCATGGGCATTGTTCCTGGTAGGTATGTGAGGAACAACACTGTAATTTTCCAGCATGGGCATTGTTCCTGGTAGGTATGTGAGGAACACACTGTAATTTTCCAGCATGGGCATTGTTCCTGGTAGGTATGTGAGGAACACACTGTAATTTTCCAGCATGGGCATTGTTCCTGGTAGGTATGTGAGGAACACACTGTAATTTTCCAGCATGGGCATTGTTCCTGGTAGGTATGTGAGGAACATAGTTTTGTCCAGCATATACATTTTTTTCAATTCAAACGCATAGCTCTGATGGTAGAGTGTTGAGGGCTTTCAATCATCCCAGTGTGCTTGATACAAGATTCGCAAGATCATTCAATCAGTGAATAATTTAAATGCTGCCACGGTTCTTGTTTGGCTCCCTTGGACATGAAGCCCTCAATACATTTGAATATATTTTCACTTTTTTCACCCTCAACATATTGGTTACTGCATCTTGCCCATATCAGAGGTGTCTGGGGCAGGTGTGGAGATTGACGGCAAAGACGTATTTAAACCTTCTCTACATTAAACACATGACCTATAGCCTATACTTCAAGATTAAAGGGATAGTTCACCGAAAATTCTAATATCAGATTTTCCGCCAATTGAGCGAGTTGCTATTCCCTGAAGCATGATCCTCCTCATTCAGACTGATCTAAGAGTTGTGCAGTCCCTATTAACTATTTCAATTGCTTGACATGTACCAGCTGCAACTGTTTCAATCTAGCGGGAAAATATAAATTAATGACAATTGACAGACTATAGCCCAAAGGTAGTGGACATAGAATGGTGAATTTTCTGAAAATGATTGAAGTTAATTAATAATTATTTCGCACATTTGAGTTAAGAGCTAAAATATTATTGTTGCAGATCTTAAGAAAATCATTGGAATTTGTGTCTTTGCCTCTTCAGTCTATTGTCACGTGCACTACTGTCACTGATTGAGGACCAGAAGAAAGATGATTATCTCCCAAGGAAAATCAGATATTAACGCTACACCCATGGAAAAGTACTTTTTAATGCAATTCCACTACACTAGCTTTCCCCATTTAACAATGAGCCTGTTGTGCTTTCTATTATCATTGCAAATACACCAAGCATTTCTCATTGGCTGTGGCAGTTCTGCACTACGTGGTGCTTTCTCTGCTCTGTTGTCTGTCTAATGCTGTTCCGCACAGTCAAAAATCTGCAGATGTCTCGTGTTTCTGGGGAATGAGAGGGGATGACAGTGGGGGCAATCCTAAGTGATGTCACATTTGTTTGTCGCCACAGGAACCACAAAAACAACAAAGTTGACAGCCAAAGCATGGTGCTGCTATAGATTCATTATAGAGCATCAGGGTGAGAAGAATATAAATTTAAGCTGGCCATTAACGTACAGATGGTGATCCAGAGATATAGACAACAGTGGGAGACGAACGGAAGGTGCAGAGTGCAGATAAATGTGATGTGGTAAGCAGTGTGTAAATTAATCCAGAGGGGGTTTTTGGCATTACTAGTCAAGTGCTGAGTTCTTTGTTTTCCACTTGCTCACACAGCCTGTGGAAAAGAGGGTGACTAGTCAAAATTTCACAGGCTACATGAACGAAGCACCCCTGTCCTATTTATTTGACCCAGATCTGCTGATGCAGTCCTCTTTCCTCCCTCTTCTCCTGTCTATGACCATTTATTATTCAAATCATTCCTTCCAATTCCCTCTTTCGTGTTCTGCATGCCGATTGGCTGTGCATTACGTTATTCTGAGCCCACCAAGATTTGGGCAACATCAAAATAGGACACCGTTTTATAATTTGGCGGGCTGACATTCTAATTCGGCACTGATAACATGCTTAAAAGAGAATAACATATTGACATATTGTCAGTTTGTACTGCTCAAATGGCCAGGCTGGGTTTCCCAACAGCGTCTAAAGGCTAAATTCATCTTAGAACCACAATGAACATAGCCTTAAGATTCTTTTGGGAAACTGGGCCCAATGATCTAAGGCCACAGCAGCGGCCTCAGGGGTAGGAAAAGGGAGCTTCTATTAAATGGGAACCTGCTAAAGCACATTCTGCTTGCATGAAATTCATGCCTATATTCAGCTAGTTTCCCCTGCTCTGTAAAAACTTAGAAGGTGGAGATAGGTTACCCTTATTTGGAAAGAGGTCAAGCAAGTCCACCTGGAGCCTCTCCAATCGCTATGCAATTGACCAATCCTCATTGACGTGATTGGTCTACTCAAATGTCCATCAACACCTATTATTGGCTCACTGGGCAAAAAAGTATTCCTACTGTACCACTGCATGGCAACTGTGTTATAGATGTTAGCCTGAACTAATGCTAGAGTAAGGTATTTCTTAAATTGACTGTACAAATTTACATTTTTCAATTTTTTATTTCACCTTTATTTAACCAGGTAGGCTAGTTGAGAACAAGTTCTCATTTACAACTGTGACTTGACCAAGATAAAGCAAAGCAGTTCGAAACATACAACATCACAGAGTTACACATGGAATAAACAAACATACAGTCAATAATACAGTAGAAAAAGTATATATACAGTGTCTGCAAATGAGCTGGTGCTTAAAGATAGTGAGGGAGATATAAGTCTCCAGCTTCAGTGATTTTTGGAGTTCGTTCATTGGCAGCAGAGAACTCGGAGAAAAGGCGGCCAAAGAGGAATTGGCTTTGGGGGTGACCAGTGAGATATACCTGCTGGAGCATGTGCTCTGGGTGGGTGCTGCAATGGTGACCAGTGAGTTGAGATAAGGCGGGGCTTTACCTAGCAAAGACTTGTAGATAACCTGGAGCCAGTGGGTTTGGCGTCGAGTATGAAGCAAGGGCCAGCCATCGAGAGTGTACAGGTCGCAGTGGTGGGTAGTATATGGGCTTTGGTGACAAAATCGAATGGCACTGTGATATACTGCTTCCAATTTGTTGAGTAGAGTGTTGGAGGCTTTTTTGTAAATGAGATCGCCGAAGTCGAGGATCGGTAGGATGGTCAGTTTTACGAGGGTATGTTTGTTAGCATGAGTGAAAGATGCTTTGTTGCGAAATAGGAAGCCAATTCTAGATTTAATTTTGGATTGGAGATGCTTAATGTGAGTCTGGAAGGAGAGTTTACAGTCTAGCCAGGCACCTAGGTATTTGAAGTTGTATTCTAAGTCAGAATTGTCCAGTGTAGTGATGCTGGACAGGTGGGCAGATGCAGGCAGTAATCGGTTGAAGAGCATGCATTTAGTTTTACTTGCATTTAAGAGGAGTTGCAGGCCACGGAAGATGAGGTGCATGGCATTGAAGCTTGTCTGGAGGTTAGTTAACACAGTGTCCAAAGAAGGGCCAGAGGTATACAGAATGGTGTCGTCTGCATAGAGTGGTTCAGATAATCACCAGCAGCAAGAGCGACATCATTGATGTATACAGAGAAAAGAGTCGGCCCGAGAATTGAACCCTGTGGAACCCCCGTAGAGACCACCAGAGGTCTGGAAAGGTCCAGAAAGCAGGCCCTCCCATTTGACAAGTAGTTGGTGAACCAGGCGAGGCAGTCATTTGAGAAACCAAGGCTGTTGAGTCTGCCGATAAGAATGTGGTGATTGACAGAGTCGAAAGCCTTGGCCAGGTCGATGAATAAGCCTGCACAGTATTGTCGCTTACCTATGGCAGTTATGATATAATTTAGGACCTTGAGCGTGGCTGAGGTGCACCCATTACAAACTCTGAAACCGGATTGCATAGCGGAGAAGGTACGGTGGGATTTGAAATGGTTGGTAATCTGTTTGTTAACTTGGCAGGATAGGATAGATATAGGTCTGTAGCAGTTTGGGCCTAGAGTGTCTCCCCCTTTGAAGAAGGGGATGATCGTGGCAGCTTTGCAATCTTTGGGAATCTCAGACGATATGAAAGAGGTTGAACAGGCTAGTAATAGGGGTTGCAACAATTTCAGTAGATAATTTTAGAAAGGGAGGATCCAGATTGTCTAGCCCGGCTGATTTGTAGGGGTCCAGATTTTGCAGCTCTTTCAGAACAACAGCTATCTGGATTTGGGAGGAGGAGAAATGGGGAGGCTTGGGCGTGTTGCTGTGTGGGGTGCAGGGCAGTTGTCCGGGGTAGGAGTAGCCAGGTGGAAAGCATGGCCAGCCGTAGAAGAATGCTTATAGAAATTCTCAGTTATAGTGGATTTATCGGTGGTGACAGTGTTTCCTAGCCACAGTGCTTTGGGCAGCTGGAAGGAGGTGCTCTTATTCTCCATGGACTTTACAGTGTCCAATAACTTTTTGGAGTTTGTGCTACAGGAAGAAAATTTCTGTTTGGAAAAGATAGACTTAGCTTTTCTAACTGCCTGTGTACATCAGTTCCTAACTTCCCTGAAAAGTTGCATATCACGGGGACTATTCGAGGCTAATGCAGAATGCCACAGGATATTTTTGTGCTGGTCAAGGTCAGTCAGGTCTGGAGTGAACCAAGGGCTATATCTGGTCCTGGTTCTACATTTTTTGAATGGGACATGCTTATTTAAGATGGTGAGGAAGGCACTTTTAAAGAATAAAAGTGATGCATCCTCTACTGACGGGATGAGGTCAATATCCTTCCAGGATACCCAGGTCAGGTCGATTAGAAAGACCTGCTCATTGAAGTGTTTTAGGGAGCGTTTGACAGTGATGAGGGGTGGTCGTTTGACCTCAGACCCATTACGGATGCAGGCAATGAGGCAGTGATTGCTGAGATCTTGGTTGAAAACAGCAGAGGTGTATTTGGAGGGCAAGTTGGTTAAGTTGATATGTATGAGGGTGCCCGTGTTTACGGATTTGGGGTTGTATCTGGTAGTTTCATTGATAATTTGTGTGAGATTGAGGGCATCACTCTTAGGTTGTAGGATGGCCTGTCCCAGTTTAGGTCACCTAGCAGCACGAGCTCTGAAGATAGATGGGGGGCAATCAATTCACATATGGTGTCCAGGGCACACCTGGGGGCAGAGGGTGGTCTATAGCAAGCGGCAACGGTGAGAGACTTGTTTCTGGAAAGGTGGATTTTTAAAAGTAGAAGCTCAAATTATCTGGGTACAGACCTCGGCAGGCTCTTTCTGCAGTAGATTGCAACTCCGCCCCCTTTGGCAGTTCTATCTTGTCAGAAAATGTTATAGTTGGGGATGGAAACTTCAGGAGTTTTGGTGGTCTTCCTAAGCCAGGATTCAGACACGGCTAGGACATCCGGGTTGGCAGAGTGTTCTAAAGCAGTGAATAAAACTAACTGAGGGAGGAGGCTTCTAATGTTAACATGCAAGAAACTAAGGCTTTTACGGTTACAGAAGTCAACAAATGAGAGCACCTGGGTAATAGGAGTGAAGCTAGGCATTGCATGGCCTGGATTAATCTCTACATCACCAGAGGAACAGAGGAGGAGTAGGATAAGGTTATGGCTAAAGGCTATGAGAACTGGTTGTCTAGTACGTTCGGAACAGAGTAAAAGGGACAGGTTTCGGGGTGCAATAGAATAGATTCAAGGCATAATGTACAGACAAAGGTAGGCATTGATGGGACTTAGTTGGGAGTTCAGATGTGAAATCTTTCCTGAGGGGCATTTAAAGTGATCCACATCAGTTCATTTTGCCGGGCACACAATACACAACTTTAAAATCCTAACATCGCCTTTCCTATTGTTTGTTTTTTGTCTTGCCAACGTAGTGTTACACACACTAAACGATGTAGCACAAACAGGGTGTCACACACAAGATTCTTCACTTGGTCTTGAGGACTCTCCATACCACCACACTGTCTCAGCAAAACAACAATGTGGTGATTTAATTAGATTTTACGTAGCTACAACAAGCTGTGGCTCAAAGCAGCCTCATAAATGTTCTCAGCCAGACATTCACGCTTGCCATACAAAGTTGAAATATCTAGCCAATACATTTTGAATTTAATAAAATTTTGTGTAAAGAGCTTGTCAGAGCTGTAACGATTTGACACTTTTGCAAGTATACACACATACTAGTAGTAGTCATCGCTCCTGAGAGTCTACACATTCTGGGTGATGCGATACAATGTTATCATCTCACTGGCTTCTTCTCTGGCGAGCTCTCATTGGCTATTGCTGATCATCGTTCTCAAATCTTGTCGATGCACACCTTACACTACAAGAGCATTGAAGATTTTGTACCAATAAAATCAAACGTTTGAAAATATCGTGACGTCTGGGTCTGCTCAAAGAGGGGATCGGTAGCCCTCAGATTGCGTCTCTGACCCACTCACATTAAACGAAAACGGGTGACAGCCGCGCCCCCCGAGTAGTCAACGACATGGAAATGGTCTCCAATCTCAAAAACGTAGCTAAATCGGGACAAAATCATGTAGTGTACACCAGACTATATAGAACTAGGGGTGGCAGATAGCCTGGTGGTTAGAGCGTTGGGGAAGTAACCGTAAGGCTGCTAGATCGAATCCCAGAGCTGACAAGGTACAAAACTGTCGCTCTGGACCCTGAACAAGGCAGTTAACCCACTGTTCCTGGGCCGTCATTTTAAATAACAATTTATTCCTAACTGACTTGCCTAGTTAAATTTAAAAAATTGAGACCAATTTATATCATTGAGGGGCTCCAGGATGTTCTCCAACATTCCACATGTTTTAGAACATTCATTCAGAGGGGCTCCAGGCTGTTCTTCAACCTTCCAACTGTGGGTCCCTCCTCTTTTAAAGGGACTCACTATTTAAAGTTGTAATAGCACAAGGGGCATTCTTTTGAAATTGGGTAGTGCATCATCAGTTCCTCTTGTCATGTTAGTCATTGTATACCTTAGAGATATTTATAACTTGTCAGAAATGTCCGGATCAATTAGCCCATCTCAGCTTTTTTATTCAGGATTTTAAGCCCTCTGGTATTATTTTTTGTCACTCAAATATCAAATGAATACACATTAGACATGGCAAAATGTATAGAATTTTAAGAAGATTTGTTTCAAAACGGCAACATTTTCTTTGCACCCCATGACAACATTTGTAGAGTTGCAGGGAATAATCTTTAAACCTGTAAAATTCTCTCCACCAACAAGAGGGGTGTGAATAGTTTGTCATTAACATGGGCTTGTGGGCTTCTATGGGCTTGTGCCCATAGAAATAGACGTGCCACATGCACGGGATGTTCCCCAATGCTGGAAGGGGGCCCCCTAGGGAAAAAGTTTGTGAACCCCTGGTTTAAAATTCTCTGAGGGGCCCCAGGCTGCTCTCCAACATTCCATATGTTTTAGAACATTCAATTATCTCATCTCCTGCACCTTACAATTAATTGATCTTCTACAAAAAAAAAAAATCTGATGATAGTCCTGATTACCCAAGAGGCATTATGAAACTCAGAATGGAGCGCAGGAAGCATATAAGAATGGCTCATGGGATTAATCAAAAGACTGAAATGAAATGGTCAGAAAGCGCTGATATGTTGAGATTTGATAAAAATGTGTGCCTCCTGAATCAGATCATGTTAAAGCTCCATGTTGAAAAATGAAATTAGAAACAATTATGCCAAGTTATTATGCCAAGTCACTAATTGGGTATTATTGATAACAGGCTGGAGAAGTGTTGCTGATAATGGTAGTAGGCTGGAAAGTTCAGGAAATGTGGAGGTTGCGTTAGACATGTGTACCCCATACATACGACTAATAAAACTTGAAACTTGAAACTAAATGCGTCATTTAAGCCCCACAACTGCACTTTAGTTCTACCACTTTAGTTCTATATGATACTAGGCTAATGCATGGCGTAACAACATTATATTTGATGTCTTTGATCAGATGGACAGTCGTTGCAGTGCCTCCACCACCATTGACAACAGCACATTTCCCAGAGGCACATTTCCAGAATGTCTCAAATCTCTACTACTGTCCATTCAAGTGAAATATAACTACAATAGTGAAATGTTATTATTTTTTTTTACATATTCTAATGAGACCATGTTGGTCAGTATGCACTTAGCTTGTGTGCAAACTAGCAGCAGATGTGAATCTGTCTCCCCTGAAAGGACAGGACAGTAGTTGAACATCACTCTGCTCTCTCTGTAACACATCATTCTGCAGTTTGAAGGCACTGAACACCCATATAACATGTGCTGCCCTGTCAGGAGAATGTCCAATATGTCCCTGTCTGACACCTATTTCACATTGTCTAGGCCTTTCAATATGCTGTGTATGACATGATTTTAGATTTGTTAGGCCCTTTAGTGAGAGAACTCCCCCCACCCTCCCACACACACACAATTTGTTACAAAAGATCAATCCCTGACCCAACAAAATTGTCATTAATGCTTGCCACATGTCTTACACTGATCAAAAATGACCCATTTATAATTATTTATTATTATTATCCCCAAAAAACACATCTATAATAATAGTTTGCAGTATGTGCTTTTATATTGCTGTTTGGCCATTTCAGCACTTTCGCATGAACATTGACCCTTCATGTCAAAACAACCTCCACCCAACCAATGCTTTCTCCCACTAAGACCTCCACTGTTGACTGTTTGTGGTTTTCTGCTTAGTTTTCTCTCATTCCTTTCCTATTGTCCCAAGATACCTACTAAAAGTAATCCTGAAATGTGCACCTGCCAGGATCAATAACTAGATCCTGCCCCAGGGAAACAAACAGCGAGGCTGCTGGGAGCTATGTGGTTTCCTGTTTCTGTTGGCGAGTCAGTTAAGCACTAAATGACCCCTACGATCTACAGTAATAAGGCAAGCACCAGCATCTAATTGCCTTTAATACATCACAATTATGACAGTAATTGTTTCTGACGGTTGATTGCATTTTTCCAAGCTGTAAAGATATTTCAGAACCCAAAACAATAAAAAGTGATATTCTCACCATTAAAAAGGAGTGATTAAAGCCATCCATTTTTGTTTCTAGTCGAGGGACCCGCTTGAGGTACCGCTACTAACAGGTGCGAGCATCAACACTATGGCATAATTGTCACATAATTCCACCCTTGACTTCATACCTACTGCAATCTGGGCTGAGAAGTAGTCATAAGGGTAGGATTTTGCCTGTCAATTGCCTCTTTAGTAATTAATCAGAATCACTTATCTGTAAACACTCGCGCAAAAGGCCCTCTTCTGCAGGATTGGAGTATTGTGATATAAAACAGTTATACAATTAATATTTCTCAGTTAGGTTTATCAGCATTAGGGCACCTTGACTGCTCATCACTACTGACATCACAGATGTTAAACGTATAAACTGTGAGTTTGAAATGAGTTGACCACTCCTGACCTGTAGGTATCATGGCCTATATACAGTACATCATAATAATGGACAACCTATTTATATGAAAATATCGTTAATGCTCAAGTCCAGAGGAGCTGCAGAGCATTCTGATTGGCTTTCAGGTTTTGACTCAAACATCCATAGGCAAAGCGAGTTTGTTGAAGACTGGTATAGTATCAAACAGGACTGAAGTAGGACAATCGTGTGAATGCATCCCTGAAGAAAACAAAAGAGGATCTTTTTTTCCTCACCCCCAAAACAATCATTCAAACGTAAGTGTTTCATCAAATAGTCGTCATATAGGAACAGGAACTCTGCCTCTGTTGCAGTTGCCTTGATGGTAACATTTGTCAAAGCACCCACCATTGATTTCAGCACATAATTGTCTTGCTTGCATCGCCAAGGTCATTCTCAGGTTTCATTGGAACATGACCAATTCATGAGTGTTTTATGACCTAATAATATTCTCCCCATCATCAAGGTCTGTTTGATTGATTAATCATTCAAATTCAATTTCCATTCTATTTTGTTTACAGATGGCAGGTAAATTGTTCATAAATATTTAAAATTTCATGATTGTCACCCATTTATACATTTGATAATCATAAAAAGTTTGCTCTACCCAGCAAAATGTTTTTTTGGAGGGGGTCTAAGAATGTTTGCAAAGGCTTTGAAATAAGTGCAGAACCTCAATCGGTCTAGTTTTATACACCGTCATTGAGGGAATATTCTGTTTACTGTAACAGAACATTCTGAAAACACATTGGTGTTTTTGTAGCTGGGCAGTCATGTACAACATATTAAACGTTTTAAATTGTTATTATAATATACATATATATATTTTTTTTTACATTTTCCAGTCGGCACTCTCACAATGTTTATCGAGAGCTCTGCCAATAAAAGAAACCCATTTAAACATTAAATAAAGCAACCAGCAACCAATAAATAAATAGCAACATGGAACAGCTGTGTATGGATACATGTCGGGAATAATATGCAATTAGGTGATTGCATTTTCTCTCAGTCATGACATTCCAGTGCACATGTCCTTTTGTTACTCTCATTAATATGCATATGCCTCCTGTGCCATCGAAACATTTGCTGGGGACGTAGTATTGAAAATGTAACTGGGGACGTCGTATTGAAGCAATGTGAGTGCTTAGAAAAGCTGCGCCATGTTTGGGGATCGGGATTGGGATTGGAGAGTTTATCAGTCCCTGCATATATTTTGTATAACACAAGATTAAATCATTTTGGAATATGAGAACAATATACATCAAAGCTTCTTGCAAAGCAGGCTTCTCATTGTATTTGAAGAATTTTAGATTCCTTCTTTTGATGTGCCTCTCAAAGCCACACTGAGCTCTGTTCACTGTCTCCCATGTGCTTTCCAAGGGCTTAAATCAGAGTTAGAAGTCTTCCCCCGAATAACACTTTGACACAAAGTTAGAAACCCAGATTATGTTCAATGTCAGTGATAATAGTGCCTGTTGGTGCTGAGTGAATTCCTAATGCGGGAACATCAAACTGGTAATATTCCGTGCTTCTCTCTCTGGTTTTTCAACTTCCACTTACATGGGAATTGCTTCACTCCACAGTGTTAAAATGCTACCATTCACTCCCCTGGCTCTCTTCTCTGCTTTGACTGCTCATTGATGGGGCTATGGATACGTTTGTGTTTGGAGGCAGAATGCTTTTTGCAGTATCATAATAAGAGGGTTATTGGTTCTTCATTCCAGCTCACCCACTGAAAGACAAGCTGCCATGGGATGTTCCTCCAGGATAGTTCAAGCTCCCCAGAGTAGCATATGATGTGCAACATCTGAAGAAGCTACTATAAGATCTGAAAGAAGAAGCCCCTATAAGAGCACATCCTATCCCACTAGCCTGGATATTGAATCATCATGGTGCAGTGTGAATTAAGACTAATATTTTTCTCTCTCTACGTACCCACTTCAGCCAGAACTTGGCTGACCTGGTCAATGTGGCACTATGTGAGTCTGGCCCTTTGGGAGTCAATGGTCTCTTGCATGACCTTGAACCTGATCCTTAGGTTACTGTTCTGTCTGCAGCATGGTGTTGTCATGGACCATGTCGTTGATGCTCTCCATGCCCCCCCCCCCCCTCCCCCATATGTTTACCCTGAGACCAGAGAGAGCCCATAGGACTCTGGTAATTATAGTAGATATCAGGCCAATACAATTACACACTGTTATACCTCCCCTATGCTTGCCCTGATACCAGAGGGACCAGAGATGTGTGTAGGTCATAGAGAAATATAGTCTGAAATCCCAACTAAATATCAATCCTTTTCACTTTTGTTTCAGCTATGTTCAGATGGATTCCAGGCTTACAGAAATACAGCCTCAATGGATGCACGGGCAGCAGTTAGTACATTTGAAAAGTTATATGGATCCATGCTATGGTCCCGTGTGCTCAGTTGATAGAGTATTGCACTTGCAACGCCAGGGTTGTGGTTTCAATCCCCATGGGGAAAAAGTACAATAATGTGTGTGTGCGCTCTGTGTAAGAGCATCTACTATATTACTAAAATGTATCAGAAGCAAGAAGCCCCTTTAAGATCTGAAGGAATACTGTTTGAGTGAGGATCTCTGACAAGGATGTAAAGCAATGCTGGAAATAATGTGCCATCTATGATGTGTGAACTTAAAATCTATTTGAATGGTTTTGGTATTTGGCCATGTCGATTTTGGTGAGAAATGGACAGTTCATTTGTCATTCTGGCATAAAGTAAGAGACTTAGGGCAGCAAAGTTGGTGTTGTGTCCCACTAAAACTTAACCAAGTTAACTAACAATGAAAATAATGTAATACATAATAATAGCTGTTTTCTAGCTCCTAAACAACAGTGTTTTCTTTTGGTGTAGAGGAGACACACCAAGAACTCGGGAACACTTTGAAGTAAATGTGGGGATAGAATTGTTACGCCAGCTCGAAGATAATAAATATCAACGGACCTCTCACCAGGGCCTGCTATGCTTCATTGCCTCACCATGAAAATATAGCATGACAAAGTACCCATTGATACGAGATGATGGCATAAATACTGGCAACCAGGCCTTCTCCAAGGCCAGAAGCACAGAGAGGCGCATTTACTAAAGAATAATTTTCATACCAGGACTATCTCTAAATGGCTGCATACACCGGGAGCTGTTTTAGAGCAATTTGATAATAAGCCATACTTACAGTGATGTCAACACTGTCTTTTTTTTCAGTTTCATTAAAGCTATTATGGCTGAATCGAACAGTTAAACTAGGGGGAAAAGTAGACCTCAAAGCTCCCAAGGCATTCGTTTATTAGATTTGGAAGAGTTATAATTTGGAAGAAGGTTGTATTTTTTTCAAGGCGGGTATAAACGTTTTTCACAGCTTAGCTGTTGCCTATGGTGTGTTGACTGCGATGCTCCGATTGCACTCAGCCGTAATACAATAACAATCTAAAAGTGTGTTTGGGCTACACTTGTAATAATCCTTTGTTTATCTTCTATCTAAAAAGCTTTTGATGCCGTCTTTGACGCCCATAGACCTGTCTTTTTTAGCCGCCCATAGACCTGTCTTTCACGCCCATAGACCTGTCTTTCACTCCCATAGACTTGTCTTTGACACCCATAGACCTGTCTTTGACACCCATAGACCTGTCTTTTTTAGCCGCCCATAGACCTGTCTTTCACGCCCATAGACCTGTCTTTGACACCCATAGACCTGTCTTTGACACCCATAGACCTGACTTTGACACCCATAGACCTGTCTTTGACACCCATAGACCTGTCTTTGACGCCCATAGACCTGTCTTTGACACCCATAGACCTGTCTTTGACACCCATAGACCTGTCTTTGACACCCATAGACCTGTCTTTGACACCCATAGACCTGTCTTTGACGCCCATAGACCTGTCTTTGACACCCATAGACCTGTCTCTGACGTCCTGATGCTCATGGACCTGTCTGACTGGTTGAGTTGAAAAATAAAATTTTTAATGTATTTATTTATTGTTTATGACTCTAAATCTGTTGTGAACAGCTGTTACTCATTCTTGGCCCTAGCCATCTTGATATAGTGGTGTGTTTACAGCATTGTGTTACAAGGCTATCAAGATCCAATATCAGTCAGACTGCCAGTCACAACTTGACAGGTTACTCTAAACAGCAAACCCCTTGTGTGGTTGTGTACCTACATACATACATACATACATACATACATACATACATACATACATACATACATACATATATATATAAAACTATGTGGACACCCCTTCAAATTCGTGGATTTGGCTATTTCAGCCACACGCTGCTGACAGGTGTATAAAATACAGCACACGGTCGTGCAATCTCCATAAACAAACATTGGCAAAATAATTGCCTTACTGAAGGGCTCACTGACTATCAACGTGGCACCGTCATAGGATGCCACCTTTCCAACAAGTCAGTTCGTCAAATTTCTGCCCTGCTAGAGGTGCCCCTTTCAACTGTAAGCACTGTTATTGAGAAGTGGAAACGTCTAGGAGCAGCAAATGCTGTCTTCGGTTGCAACACTCGCTACCGAGTTCCAAATTGCCTCAAGAAGCAACATCAGCACACTAACTGTTTGTCGGGAGCTTTGTGAAATGGGTTTCCATAGCCGAGCAGCCACACACAAGTCTAAGATCAGCATGCACAATGCCAATTACCGGCTGGAGTGGTGTAAAGCTTGGACTCTGGAGCAGTGAAAACGCGTTCTCTGGAGGGATGAATCACACTTCAGCATCTGGCAATCCGATGGACGAAACTGGGTTTGGCGAATGCCAGGATATCACTACCTGCCCAATGCATAAAGGCCAACTGTAAAGTTTGATGGAGGAGGACTAACGGTCTGGGGCTATTTTTCATGGTTCTGGCTAGGCCCCTTAGTTCCAGTGAAAGGAAATCTTAGGGCTAGCCCCCTCTTCAAAGAGGGAGACACTCTAGACCCAAACTGCTACAGACCTATCTCTATCCTACCCTGCCTTTCTAAGCTCTTCAAAAGCCAAGTTAACAAACAGATTACCGACCATTTTGTACCTTCTCCGCTATGCAATCTGGTTTCAGAGCTGGTCAAGGGTGCACCTCAGCCACGCTCAAGGTCCTAAACGATATCATAACCGCCATCGATAAGAGACATTACTGTGCACCCGTATTCATCGACCTGACCAAGGCTTTCGACTCTGTCAATCACCACATTCTTATTGGCAGACTCAACAGCCTTGGTTTCTCAAATTACTGCCTCGCCTGGTTCACCAACTACTTCTCTGATAGAGTTCAGTGTGTCAAATTGGGGGGCCTGTTGTCTGGACCTCTGGCAGTCTCTATGAGGGTGCCACAGGGTTTAATTCTCAGGCCGACTCTTTTCTCTGTATACATCAATGATGTCGCTCTTGCTGCTGGTGGTTCTCTGATCCACCTCTACGCAGACGACACAATCCTTTGAGAGGCTAGTCAAATATCATATCACCTCCACCTTACCTGTCACACTAGACCCACTTAAATTTGCTTACAGCCCCAATAGGTCCACAGACCATGCAATAACGATAACACCGCACACTGCCCTATCCCATCTGGACAAGAGGAATACCATGTGCTGTTCAGTGACTATAGCCCAGCATTCAACACCCTCCAAGCTAATCATTAAGCTAGAGGCCCTGGGTCTCAACCCCTCCCTGTGTAATTGGGTCCTGGACTTCCTGACGGGCCACCCCAGGTGATGAAGGTAGGAAACAACATCTCCACTTCGCTGATCCTCAACACTGGGGCCACACAAGAGTGCGTGCTCAGCCCCCTCCTGTACTCCCTGTTCACCCACGACACAACTTTCCACCTTCTCCACTGCTGCCCCGTCGATGTGGATAGGGAAGTGCTCCCTCTGCTGTTTCCTGAAGTCCACGATCATCTTTGTTTTGTTGATGTTGAGCGAGAGGTTGTTTTGCTGACACCACACTCCGAGTGCCCTCACCTCCTCCCTGTAGGCTGTCTCGTCATTGTAGGTAATCAAGCCTACTACTGTTGTCTGCAAACTTGAAAGTAACCTCAGGAGGCTGAAGGAATTTGGCTTGTCACCTAAAACCCTCACAAACGTTTACAGATGCACAATTGAGAGCATTCTGTCGGGCTGCATTAACGCCTGGTACGGCAACTGCACCGCCCACAACCGCAAGGCTCTCCAGAGGTTGGTGCGGTCTGCATAACGCATCAACGGGGGCAAACTACTTGCCCAAAAAGATAATCAAGGACAACAACCACCCGAGCCACTGCCTGTTCTCCCAGTTACCATCCAAAAGGCGGGGTCAGTATAGGTGCATCAAAGCTGGGACCGAGAGACTGAAAAACAACTTCAATCTCAAAGCCATCAGACTGTTATTAAACAGCCATCACTATCACAGAGGCTGCTGCCTACATACAGACTTGAAATCATTGGCCACTTAAATAAATGGATCACTCGTCAGTTTAGTAATACCACTTAAATAATGTTTACATTGCATTACACATCTCATGTATATACTCTATTTTATACCATCTATTGCATCTTGGATATGCCCGCTCTGTCATTGCTCATCCATATATTTATACTTATATATTCTTATTCCATTCCTTTACTTAGATTTGTGTGTATTAGGTAGTTGTTGTGTAACCGTTAGATTACATGTTAGATATTGCTGCACTGTCGGAACTAGAAGAACAAGCTTTTCGCTACACTCACAATAACATCTGCTAGCCATATGTATGTGACCAATACAATTTGATTTGATCACCCGTGCATAGTCACTTTACCTACATGTATATATTACTTTGACTAACCTGTGACCCCACACATTGACTAGGTAGCGATTCCCCCTGTATATAGCCTCGCTACTGTTGTTTTATTGTTGCTCTTTAAATATTTTTTTATTTCCATAATCTTATTTTTTATTTAAATGTTTTGATTAATTTTTTTACTTCAGCTCATATGAGTAAATACTTTAACACTTTTTCTTACTGCATTGTTTTATGGGCTTGTAAGTAAGCATTCCCCTGTTTTATTCGTTGCGTGTGATAAATAACATTTGATTTGACTATAGTAAGTGCCTTATGTGATGGACAAACTGAATTCTCTCTGTCCCAATGATCTCTCCTTCCTTCCTCTGAAAGGAACTCCTCTTAAGTGATTTAAATGGAAATTACTGGTATACCTTAAAAGACATATGGTGGAAAATCCCAATGGCCCATGCCTCCACCAATCCAATGTTTTTCGATGTGTGGGAAGTAGTGAACAAGTACACATTTCTGGAGAAAGGATAGGGTGCTTCCCAATGATCTATGTCATCTCTGTCAATTAGTCTGATTTCTTAAGTTACCAGAATGTGAGGACCATGATTTCAAAATGATGATGGTTCTCTAGCTTGGTGGGATGTGTCAGTAAAATCAATTGTATTCCCATCAATTTTTTTTATCATCCACTGAACCTGTGACACACATTTGGCAACACGCCAGAGATTAGTAAACTGAGGACAGTTAATGTAATATATGCCATTTAGCAGACACTTTTACAGTTATTCCAACATGAAGACATGGGACTACTTGAGAACACAAAGCATACCACCATCCAATGTTCCAATGGGGAGAACATTTGTAGACTTCGTCACAACTCCTGGCTATGGTTCTATTTTGAAGTGCGTCTTTGTTCTAAGTATATTCAATGACCCATCACAAATACCTTTGGCAAAGGGCTGTGCCCGTTGATTGTTTGCAGGCCAGATAAAAGCAAAGCAGCGTGACTCACCTGTGGTTTGCTTGTCCCTTTGCTTTTATGGGTTGATCCCCCACACACACCATGTGGGATCGAAGCATCCTCAAACGTGCGGAAAAGGGAGAAAGAGAGAAAGGGAGCTTAAAAAGAGGGGGAAAGAGGATGGTCGGGGCAGTGATGAGCATTATGCTAGCGTGGGCACTCGAGTGGTATATTTTTCGCCAACATTTTGTCAATTGAGCCTTTTAGTGCCTCAGACATTTCATACCGTTTGTGTTGCGCGGCTGTCTCTATTCTGAATTGGTCTGTGCTCTCATGCCTATTTACTCTGTTCCATCTGCCTGCTCAATCCATGATCAGTCCAACCAGGCGATTTTATAAACTTGATCTCCGCTGTTAAAAAGCATCTAGACATTATCCCCCAATTCTTTTAGACTAGAATTTGGTTTTGAACATCAGAGATTTGTATAAACCTTGCTGTCGGTCTCTCTGACCTTTGCAACATTGTTTCAATATTGTAAAGGCTTCTAGAGGTAGTGGGTGGAGGAGTCAGGCGCAGAGAGCAGGGTAGTTCAAAGATGTGGATCTTTTCTTTCCAAAAAACAGAGACAGTCACACCACACACACAAGGGCGCATAAAGACCCAGTCCAACAAACAGGACGAAACTGTTCGGAAAATGGAATCCACAAAATATTCACACACCCTAAACAGAAAAACAAGCCTGCACAAAAGCCGGCTGACCTACCGGGTTTAAACAGCCCACAACCAAAACACGAAACAGGTGCAACTAATCAGACACAACTAAATGAAACAGAAAAGGGAATCGGTGGCAGCTAGTAGGCCGGCGACGACGACCGCCGAGCACCGCCCGAACAGGAAGAGGCACCATCTTTAGCGGGATTCGTGACAGTACCCCCCCTGATGCGCAGCTCCCGTAGTGCCCCGACTCCGGCATCGAGGGCGACCCTGAGGGCGAGGTGCAGGGCGATCCGGGTGGAGGCGGTGGAAGTCCTTCAAGAGGGAAGGATCCAAAATGTCCCCCACAGGTACCCAGCACCTCTCCTCTGGACCGTACCCCTCCCAGTCCACGAGGAACTGCAGGCCCCTCACCCGGCGTCTCGAGTCCAGAATAGCTCGTACCGTGTACGCCGGGGACCCCTCGATGTCCAGAGGGGGCGGAGGGACCTCCGGCACCTCACCTTCTTGCAGGGGACCAGCTACCACCGGCCTGAGGAGAGACACATGAAACGAGGGGTTAATGCGATAGTAAGAGGGAAGTTGTAATCTATAACACACCTCGTTTATCCTCCTCAGGACTTTAAATGGCCCCACACACTGCGGCCCCAGCTTCCGGCAGGGCAGCCGGAGCGGCAAGTTTCGGGTCGAGAGCCAGACCCTGTCCCCTGGTGCGAACACAGGGGCCTCACTGCGGTGGCGGTCAGCACTCTTCTTCTGCCGTCCACCGGCCTGCTTGAGAGCATCCTGGACTGCCCGCCAGGTCTCCCTAGAGCGCTGTACCCACTCCTCCACCGCAGGAGCTTCGGTCTGACTCTGATGCCACGGAGCCAGGACCGGCTGGTAGCCCAGCACACATTGGAATGGTGACATATTTGTGGAGGAGTGACGGAGTGAGTCCTGGGCCAACTCCGCCCATGGGACGTACCTCGCCCATTCTCCTGGCCGGTCCTGGCAATACGACTGCAGAAACCTACCAACTTCCTGGTTCACTCTCTCCACCTGCCCATTACTCTCGAGGTGATAACCAGAGGTCAGGCTGACCGAGACACCCAGACGCTCCATAAACGCCCTCCAAACAAACACGGGACGTGAACTGGGGACCTCGATCAGATACGATGTCCTCCGGCACCCCGTAGTGCCGGAAGACGTGGGTAAATAGAGCCTCCGCAGTCTGTAGGGCCGTAGGGAGACCAGGCAATGAGAGGAGACGGCAGGACTTAGAGAACCGATCCAAAACGACCAGAATGGTAGTGCTCCCCTGAGATGGGGGAAGATCAGTAAGAAAGTCCACCGATAGATGAGACCAGGGCCATTGTGGAACCGGGAGGGGCTGTAACTTCCCTCTAGGCAGGTGCCTAGGAGCCTTACTCTGGGCGCACACCAAACAGGAGGAGACATAGAGCATCAAGTCCTTAAGGTGGGCCACCAGTATTTCCCCCTAACACCCCACACTGTCCTCGCAGTCCCAGGATGACCTGAAGAAGGTACTCCCGCTCAATGTCCGCGTCCACCTCCCATACCACCGGAGCCACCAGCCTAGAAGCTGGAAGGATGGGAGTAGGACGGGTCCTCAGTGTCATAGAGACGGGACAGCGCATCGGCCTTAGTGGTGAGGGAACCTGGTCTATAAGAGATTGTAATTCTAAATCGGGTAAAGAACATAGCCCACCTAGCCTGATGCGGATTCAGTCTCAGATATACTCCAGATTGCGCTGGTTAGTCCAGATGAGGAAAGGGTGCTTAGCCCCCTCAAGCCAGTGTCTCCACACCTTCAGAGCTTTACCATAGCTAGCAACTCCTGGTCCCCCACATCATAGTTCCGCTCCGCCGGACCCAGCTTCTTAGAAAAGAAAGCGCAGGGGCAGAGCTTCGGTGGCGTGCCCGAGCGTTGTGACAGCACGGCTCCAACCCCAGCCTCGGACGCATCCACCTCCACTATGAACGCTAACGAAGTGTCCGGATGCACCAACACGGGTGCGTCAGTAAACAACGCCTTCAACTGGTTGAAAGCTCCATCTGCCTCGGCCTCCCACCGCAAACGCACCCCCCCCCCCTTCAGCAGTTAGGTAATAGACGCCGCCACTTGGCCAAAATCCCGGATAAACCTCCGGAAGTAATTGGCAAACCATAAAAACCGCTGCACCTCCTTTACCGTGGTCGGAGTCAGCCAATTACGCCGTAGCGATGAGAGGTAGCGGATAACTAAACGCCACTGTGATCGAATTTAGACCTCGATAATCAATGCACGGATGCAGTCCTCCCTCCTTTTTTTCTCAAAAAAGAAACTCGATGAGACGGGTGACATTGAGGGCTGAATGTACCCCTGTCTCAGAGATTCCGTGACATATGTCTCCATGTCTCTTCTGTCTCTTATGTCTCTTCTGGGGGAATGCGCACAGTGGAAACCTGGTCTGGACTCTCCACCGACGTGGCACCGATGGAAACTCCTATACACCTACCTGAACACTCCTCTGACCACCCCTGAAGAGCCCCTTGTCTCCAGGAAATGAGGGGATTGTGAATAGCCAGCCAGGGAATCCAACACCACTGGAAGCGCAGGTGAATCAATAAGGTAGAAACTGATCCGCTCCCTAGGATCCCCTGTGTTACCATGTCCATCGGAATCGTGGCCTCCCTGACCAGCCCTGACCCTAACGGTCGGCTATCTAAGGAGTGCACAGGGAAAGGTGGGTCTATCTGCACCAACAGAATCCCCAATTTATGGGCGAGTCCGCGATCCATAAAACTCCCAGCTGCGCCTGAATTGACTAGCGCCTTATGCTGGAGAGAGGAAAAAAACCGCAGGGAAAAAATTTAATAAAAACATGTGACCACCCAGCTCTGGGTGAGTTTGGTGCCTACTCACCTGGGGTGGCCGAGAAGTGTTCCGCCTGCCATCTCGACTCCCGGTCCCCCTAGATGCAGCTCCTCCCAACTCCATCGGAGTTGGAGCAGGAGGGCTGGGAGGTGGAACTGACAGGACCCCCTCTGAACGCCCATGGGCAGCTAGCGGGTTGTCCAGTCGGATCGACATGTCTATAAGCTCGTCGAGGGAGAGTGTGGTGTACCGACAAGCTAGCTCCCTGCGGACGTCCTCCCGGAGGCTGCATCGGTAGTGGTCCATCAGGGCCCTGTCATTCCACCCCACACCAGCAGCCAAGGTCCGGAACTCCAAGGCGAAGTCTTGCGCGCTCCTCGTCTCCTGTCTGAGGTGAAACAGTCGCTCACACCGGCTAGTGGTCCCGAGCCGAGTCTGGGCCATTCCAGACCGCGTTGGCCCATTCCAGGGCTCTACCCGTCAAACAGGAGACGAGGAGGCTAACACTCTCCTCACCCGAGGGAGTCGGACGAACAATAGCCAGAAAGAGCACAAGCTGGAGAAAAAAACCCTGGCACCCAGCCGCCGCTCCATCGTACTCCCTCGGGGGCGCGAGACTCAACGTGCTGGGACCAAACGATGACGTTGGAGGAGTGGGTTGCGTCATCTGTGGGGGAGCTGGGGTGGATGTCGGGAGACCACTCCTCTCCCATCGCTCCATCCTCTCCATCATCAGGTCCATCGCCGAACCGATCCGATGGACGACGGCTGTGTGATGGAGGCGCTCCTCCATCGAAGGAAGAGGGGTGGTTGCTGCTCCTGCTGTCTCCATGGTTGGTGCGGGCTTCTGTAACGGCTTCTAGAGGTAGTGGGTGGAGGAGTCCGGCGCAGAGAGCGGGGTAGTTCAAAGATGTGGATCTTTTATTTCCAAAAAACAGAGAGATAGTCACGCCACACACACAAGAGCGCATAAAGACCCAGTCCCCAGGGTGAAACTGTTTGGAAAAATGGAATCCACAAAATATTCACACACCTTAAAAAGAAAACCAAGCCTGCACAAAAGCCTGCGGGCCTACCGGGTTTAAATAGCCCACAACCAAGTCACGAAAGATCCCATGGCACTAATCGTAAGAGTAGGGGTGTTAACCTTTCTGTCCTGGCTAAATTCCCAAGCTGTCCCGCATACCATCATGATCACCTAAACATCCCCAGCTTACAATAGGCTCATTCATCCCCTCCTCTCCCCTGTAACTATGCCACAGGTCTCTGCTGTAAATGAGAATGTGTCCTCAGTCAACTTACATGGTAAAATTAAAAAATAACTCCTCATGAAGGTGTTTGAGATAATGCCAAGAGTGTGCAAAGCTGTTATCAAGGCAAAGGGTGGCTACTTTGAAGGATATAAAATATATTTTGATTTGTTTAAAACTTTTGGTTACTACATGATTCCATATTTGTTATTTCATAGTTTTGATATCTTCACCATTATTCTTGTAAAGTTCTTCGTCAGGTGAAAAAGAGGAGGACCAAATTGCAGCGTGATGATTATCCATTTTAATAGAATACTTGAACAACGAATACAACGAACAAAAAACAATAAACCGACAAAATGAACAAGACAAACCAGTCCCGTAACGTAAACACAGGAACACTGGAAACAGGAACAATCACCCACACCCCACAATACAAAACAGGCTACCTAAATATGGTTCCCAATCAGAGACAACGACTAACACCTGCCTCTGATTGAGAACCATATCAGGCCAAACACATCGAAACAGACAAACTAGACACACTACATAGAATGCCCACTCATATCACACCCTGACCAACTAAAACACAGAAACAAACAACGCAAACTATGGTCAGAGTGTGACAATTCTACATTATATAAAATAGTTTAAAAAAGAAAAATCCTTAAATGAGTGGGTGTGTCCAAACGTTTGACTGGCACTGTATTTATTTATATTTATATATATCACAGTTGAAGTAGGAAGTTTACATACACTTAGGTTGGAGTCATTAAAACTTGTTTTTCAACCACTCCACAAATGTCTTGTTAACAACCTATCGTTTTGGCAAGTTGGTTAAGACATCTACTTTGTGCATGACACAAGTAATCTTTCCAACAATTGTTTACAGACAGATTATTTCACTTCTAAGTCACTGTATCACAATTCCAGTGGGTCAGAAGTTTACATACGCTAAGTTGGCAGCTTGTAAAATTCCAGAAAATGATGTCATGGCTTTAGAAGCTTCTGATAGGCTACATCATTAGAGTCAATTGGAGGTGTACCAATGGATGTATTTCAATGCCTACCTTCAAACAGTGTCTCTTTGCTTGACATCATGGGAAAATCAAAAGAAATCAGCCAAGACCTCCGAAAAAAAATTGTAGACCTCCACAATTCTGGTTCAACCTTGGAAGAAAATTCCAAATGCCTGAAGGTACCACGTTCGTCTGTACAAACAATAGTACGCTAGTATAAACACCATGAGACCACGCATCCGCCATTCCGCTCAGGAAGGAGACGCATTCTGTCTCCTAGAGATGAACGTACTTCAGCCAAGACCTCAGTGCAAATCAGTCCCAGAACAACAGCAAGGGACCTTGTGAAGATGCTGGAGGAAACCGGTACAAAAGTATCTATATCCACAGTAAAACGAGTCCTATATTGACATAAGCTGAAGGAAGGAAGAAGCCACTGCTCCAAAACTGCCATTAAAAAAGACAGACTACGGTTTGCAACTGCACATGGGGACAAAGATGGTACTTTTTGGGGAAATGTCCTCCAGTCTGATGAAACAAAAACAGAACTGTTTGGCCATAATGACCATTGTTATGTTTGGAGGAAAAAGGGGGAGGCTTGTAAGCCAAAGAACACCATCCCAACTGTGAAGCACGTTGGTGGCAGTATCATGTTGTGGGGGTGCATTGCTGCAGGAGGGACTGGTGCACTTCACAAAATAGATGGCATCATGAGGTGGGAAATTATGTGGATATATTGAAGCAACATCTCAACACATCAGTCATGAAGTTGAAGCTAGGTGGCAAATGGGTCTTCCAAATGGACAATGACCCCAAGCATACTTCCAAAGTTGTGACAAAATGGCTTAAGGACAACAAAGCTAAGATATTGGAGTGGCCATCACAAAGCTCTGACCTCAATCCCATAGTAAATTTGTGGACAGAACTGAAAAAGCGTGTACGAGCAAGGAGGCATACAAACCTGACTTAGTTACACCAGCTCTGTCAGGAGTAATGGGCCAAAATTCACCCAACTTGGTGTGGAAGGCTACCCAAAACATTTGACCCAAGTTAAACAATTTAAAGGCAATGCTACCAAATACTAATTGAGTGTATACTTCTGACCCACTGGGAATGTGATGAAAGAAATAAAAGCTGAAATAAATCATTCGCTCTACTATTATTCTGACATTTCATATTCTTAAAATGACCTAAAACAGGTAATTCTTACTAGGATTAAATGTCAGGAATTGTGAAACTGAGTTTAAATGTATTTGGCTAAGGTGTATGTAAACCTCCGACTTCAACTGTATATCTTGTCGAAGCATGAACAAGTATTAATAAATTCATCAAAACAATGCCTCATTTGGCTGCGTCATCAATTATTTCCAAGGTAATGTTCAGAACGTTTGCCTTAATCCCTTTCATAATATAGCAAGGGATGCTCTAATCAACACGGGCATATTAATTATGATGCATGGATATGAGCAGGCAGTGAGGGAAAATGTGTTTTTCATTGGGAAAGAAATGCATGTGTGTTCAAATCAAGTCAAACCTGAACAAGTCAAACCTGACAAAAAAGTTGCATCAAATCAAATCAAATGTATTTATATAGCCCTTCGTACATCAGCTGATATCTCAAAGTGCTGTACAGAAACCCAACCTAAATCCCACAAAAAGCAAGCAATGCAGGTGTTGAAGCATCAACCATATGACCTATACATATCATGTAACACAGCACTTTACCTCTAACTAACTAACACATTGAGGGTGGCCAGCAGAGATAGTTGGGATGGGCTTAGGGACAAGTGGGAGTGATTTTGCTGGGAGGACGGGAAAAATGACGGTCAAAGTTAAAAGTAAAAAATAGAGAGAAAAAAAAACGAACAAAAACAGTATGTTTAATTGACACTAAAAAGGTATGTTGTTACTTCCAATTCCTGTTTTCCCCTTGGCTGATGCCACGCAAGCACTTGTACACACGTACACATGCGTGCATACATTCAAACATTTGCACATGCATACACACACACACACACACACATGTAAAAAGTGCCACACATGCACACACAAACACATAGTTAGCCTTGTGGTGGGGGAGGTTTTTTCCAGGGGGACTGTGGGCGGGCAGGGGGGGGGGGGGGGGTCTTGGATGGTTGAGGGGCAGCTCTCTAGGGGAACTGTTGTGGGATCTTGGATGGTTGGTGGCCTGGCGGTTGGGAGCTTGGGCCGGTGGTCGAGAGGTCGCTGGTTCGGGTCCCCGATTAGACTGGGTGGGGGATCTGTCCTTGTGCCCCTGGATGGGGCGCTTGACCCTGGTTGTTCCTGTAGGTCGCTCTGGATGGAGTATCTGCTAGATGACTGAATGTAATGTAAATGTTGAGCGGCTACACTGTAGGTAGTTTGTATGTTTTAAAATTCAATTAATAAATAAAAAGCAGATTGAGGGGAAAACAATAATGTGCTTAATGATGATTTCATCATATCGCCCGAAACCTGGAACTTATTAAATGATGCAATCCAGTGGTAAGAGACCTTAATTAAAGTGTACAACAAAAACAACTAACGGGATGGATCTTATTCTCAGTGATTTCATATCTTCAAATGTGCCAGGGCAGCCATTCCTATTTCTGTCCGCTTTTGGCGTATGCTATGTTTTACAGTAACCCCTCCCAAAGGAAAGATAGACTCAACATATTTGCACGTGAACGCTGGAAACTCAAACGTGACAGAAACATAGAATAGAAGCATAGCATGAGACGACAGGGGCAATCACCTCAATACATTCAATATTGAATTGGTAAGTCATAGTTATAGAAGGTAGAATGCAACAACAAAAAAGGACTATGCTTTGTATTGAAGTTTAGCCATGTTGCACTGACTTGACTGATACTGTGTTGAGGCTTTTGGTGGACTTTCAGGAACCTTAAAATCCATATCAACACAGGTCATACGGGATTTAAGACTACCTCTGTTTTCTGTTTAGGTTTTTAGGTTGACACTTCCGTATTAAGTCCTGGCACATACTGTACCCCAACTTAAACCAACACACCAGAACTGTAGAAACTCTGTCTAGGTGATTGAATAAATACTAAAACAGCATGATGGAAGGCATGGACAGGAATGAAAACCATGTGTCCAGATCCCTATGCATTGAAATTCCTTTTTCATTTTCTTCTTTATCTTTGATATTCCAAGTCCATGATAAAGCATGGCAGTGTGCCTCTGTGCATCGTCACAGGGTCTCTGGATGCAAACACAGGGTCTTTGGATGCAAACACAGAGGCAGAGCTGACATTCTTTAATAATGCATGGGATCTGAGGTGCCATTCCAGTGGCAGGGTTGTCATTCACCAGGAAACACAGCCATACACCTCCAGCCACGCAGACAGAGTTGACTTAAGCAGGCTGGGTTTGAAAGGCAGATAAGTAGCAGTGAAGTATGTATGACAGGAGCTATTTGACTAGAAAAAAGCTGGGAGCATCCAGTGTTTTGCCCCAAAATGGTGTTAAAATAGACAGCCAAAGGTGTGGTGTATAGCTATGGAACAATATACAGCAGACCTGTCAGCAGTCCTGTAAGTATTTGCATCTTTGCAGATTCATTCAAAGATATGTAATGATCTTATCTCGCTGACTGACCCACTGCAGGTTCTTTGCGAACCCAACATTTTTTTATGTGGTAACATTCTACATCTTTCACTTCCACTTCTGAATGACTCTAATATGGACACCATGCAGTTGGGTATAATGTTGAGTGACTACATAACAGTCCATAGAGGTCAATAACTTAAAATATTGCAATTAAAAATAACATATTAGACAATAAGGTAATCTATCCGTAAATAATTATTATTTGGAATTTCTGGTATGACTCATGTTCTAGTAGCCTACAGATCATTCAGTCGATGTTCACAAGGTCATTGGCTTGTATTCAAGAGACAAGGACAACAAGCAATATATTCTCATAAATCTGGAGTCTGTAAAATTTACTGGAAAAACGTTTTTTTCGAAAAATTATATTCACGATGTAAAATCGACAGATTCCTTGAAGGCTGAAGGTTCAGAATTGAAGGAAGACATTGCTGTGTTTTATAATTCTCACATTAGCTTGGTTAATACATTTCAAATGTCAACAAACATATTGTTCCATAGAAGCAACATTCTGTACATTTGGTGGTCACTGACTTTCCTAGGCCCTGTGAAAATGTGATGGTGCTGGTAGAATAATGTGATGATAGTGTCTATACCAGTGGCTGAGTGTGTGGTTCCACTGTGTGTGGTTCCACTATCCCAGATGGCCAACCCTACACAAGTCGGAACAAGCAAACCCTTCAACCAGCATGAGGCTTCACCAGACAGCCGTTGTCTTACCAGCCAAGGTCACTGTCAGAGGAAGAAAGTTTAATATCTCCAGTGCTGACAGCTGAAATGTAATTGTTACCTTGTGAAATAGATATCACAAATTTGAGAAAGGGACATAGTTTGGGTTTGATCTTGATCTTGACGGATCTCTTCAAAGTCTCACAACTCCTTGGGACCTAACTTTTGTGAATTTTGAGAATGGGGTACAGATTTCTTGCAAGGTCATTACAGAGATAACCAAATGAAATTAAATAAAACCTGTCTTATGCAGCAGTGCACACAATGGCAAGGTTTTTGAGACTTATGCCAGTGAGATAAAAAGGCATCTACACGATATGAAATCGGGCCAGAGTTTTTGTCCTCAGCTGTGTCCCTGAAAGGCTTGCCAAGAAGCGTTACTGTTTACAGTTGGATTGATCAGTACACAGGTATGATTTTCCTCCTTTTCTCCTCAAACAAGTTCTCTTTGTGTCGGGCAAAAAACTAAAGCGAGTGTTCTGTCAACAAAAGATGTACCCTGTAAAATGTACTACCAGGGGGGGGGGGGGGGCCTCCTTGTCGACTCCTCAAAATGGGCTCATTGTGCTGTCCTCAGTGACGTCTTCAGCAGTTGCACTTACGTAAGTAGTTAAGAGAATCCTTGTGTAAGAGACATTTGCAGCAGTTCCCACCAAAATCAACTGCCTCATTTCCATTGAATGAGATTTATTAAATAAACCAGCTTATGTTGGTCGAATCTCCAAAGAATAATTTTGTGTTAAAACAAAAATATACATTACTTCTTCTAAGCTAGGTTCTAGAAAGTAAAAATGTTGTCAGGTGTCTTTTTAAAAACAAATTATGGTTAGAAATGGTCAATATCTAAGAAAGCCAACAATAGGTCCAACTCTGTACTAAAACAGACATCGAAGCTGATTGAATCTCAATGAGGTCCATCAATTCCTCGTGTCAGTCAAATGATCATGTTGTATTCAACATTGTATTCTGTATCCCACAGGTGCACCGCAGGTCATGGATGTATCACTTCTATTTGATAGCGTTGACTTGGCTGTCTGTGTGATTCTACTAATAGGTTTCAAGTGGCTGTTTGACAGGCTCAAGACACTGACAGGAATATAAATAAATACCTCATAGAAAATAGACTTGTTAATTATCAATATAATACATGGATTTTTCTTTTCATGTGCCACACAGTGATACACTACATTTGTAGACTTCTAGACTTGCAAATCATTAACCTCATTCAAAACTCATAGGTTTGACGGTCTTATGGTCAAAACAAATATACAGTACCCTAAATCATGAGCAGATGATTTCACACAACCCACCCATTTCGCACAATACACAGACGATTGTGTTGATGATGGCGTGTTTAGAGATTGCATACATCATTTTATGCATTTCTATTATTCACACTGATAGCTGTGGGTACTTCAACTACAGTACATGTATCCAATGAGTGACATGAATAAGTGTCATTTTAAGGAGGTAATGTGGGTGTGCAGAAAATCCCTCTACACATGTTGAGCATCGAGTACAGTGCCTTCAGAAAGTATTCAGTGTCACGCCCTGACCTTAGAGATGTGAAAAGGGTGGGCATTATAGTTTTGTTATTTCTGTTGTCCTGGCATGGTTCCCAATCAGAGGCAGCTGTCTATCGTTGTCTCTGATTGGGGATCATATTTAGGCAGCCTTTTCCCACCTGTTTGTTGTGGGATCTTGTTTTTGTATTGTAGCCTTTTGCACTACAAAGCTGCACGTTCTTTTTGTTACTCTTTACTTGTTTTGTTGCTGGTTCACATGAATAAATATGATGATCACCTTCCACGCTGCACCCTGGTCCAATCCTTCCAACAACGAACTTTACATTCACACCCTTTTACTTTGCCCGCATTTTGTTGTCTTACAACGTGGGATTAAAATGTTGTTAATTGTCTTTTTTTCCACAGATCTATCCAAAATAATCTGTAATGTCGAAGTGGGGGAAAAATACTAACATTTGTAAAAAACATATCTTTATTAGATAAATATTCAATCCCCTGAGTATGTTAGAATCACCCTCTGCAGTGATTACAGCTGTGAGTCTTTGTGGGTAAGTCTAAGAGATTTTCACACCTGGATTGTGCAACATTTGCCCATTATTCTTTAAATTCTTCAAACTGTCAAATTGGTAGTTGATCAAATCAAAGTTTATTTGACATGTCCCCCGAATACAACAGGTAAATGCTTACTTACAGGCTCTAACCAATGATGCGGGAAAAAGAGGTATGTGTGTGTGTGTGTAGATAAGTAAAGAAATAAAACAACAGTAAAAAGACATTTGAAAAAAGATTAGCAAGGCTATATACAGACACCTGTTCGTCAGGCTTATTGAGGTAGTATGTACATGTAGGTATCGTTAAAGTGACTATGCATATAAGATAAACAGAGAGTAGCAGCAGCGTAAAATAGGGGTTGGGGGAGGCACACAATGCAAATAGTCCGGGTAACCATTTGGTTACCTGTTCAGCAGTCTTTTGGCTTGAGGGTAAAAACTGTTGAGAAGCCTTTTTGTCCTAGACTTGGCACTCCGGTACCGCTTGACATGCGGTAGTAGAGAGAACAGTCTATGACTGGGGTGGCTGGGGTCTGACCATTTTTAGGGCCTTCCTCTGACACCGCCTGGTGTAGAGGTCCTGGATGGCAGGCAGCTTTGCCCTAGTGATGTACTGGGCCGTACGCACTACCCTCTGAAGTGCCTTGCAATAGCCGTACCAGGCAGTGATGCAACCGGTCAGGATGCTCTCGATGTTGCAGCTGTAGAACCTTTTGAGGATCTCAGGACTCATGCCAAATCTTTTTAGTTTCCTGAGGGGGAATAGGCTTTGCCATGCCCTCTTCACGACTGTCTTGGTGTGTTTGGACCAATCTAGTTTCTTGTTGATGTGAACACCAAGGAATCTGAAGATCTCAACCTGCTCTACTACAGGCCCGTCAATTAGAATGGGGAGGTGCTCGGTGCTCCTTTTCCTGTAGTCCACAATCATCTCCTTAGTCTTGGTTACATTGAGGGATAGGTTGTTATTCTGGCACCACCTGGCCAGGTCTCTGACCTCCTCCCTATAGGCTGTCTCGTCGTTGTCGGTGATCAGGCCTACCACTGTTGTGTCATCAGCAAACTTAATGGTGTTGGAGTCGTGCCTGGCCATGCAGTTGTGGGTGAACAGGGAGCACAGGACGGGACTGAGCACGCACCCCTGGGGAGCTCCAGTGTTGAGGATCAGCATGGCAGATGTATTGCTACCTATCCTCACCACCTGGGGGCGGCCTGTCAGAAAGTCCAGTATCCAGTTGGAGAGGGAGGTGTTTAGTCCCAAGATCCTTAGCTTGGTGATGAGCTTTGAGGGTACTGAGCTGTAGTCAATGAACAGCATTCTCACATAGGTGTTCCTTTTGTCCAGGTGGGAAAGGGCAGTGTGGAGTGCAATAGAGATTGCATCATCTGTGGATCTGTTTGGGCGGTTTCCTGTAAGCTTCCGAGTTGGAGTCCCACAGCTTGAAAGCGGCAGCTCTACCCTTTAGCTGTGGGGATGACATCCTCAATGCACTTATTGATGAAGCCAGTGACTGATGTGGTGTATTCCTCAATGTCATTGGAAGAATCGCGGAACATGTTCCAGTCTGATAGCAAAGCAGTCCTGTAGTTTAGCATCTGCTTCATCTGACCATTTTTTTTATAAACCAAGTCACTGGAGCTTCCTGCTTTAATTTTTGCTTGTAAGAAGGAATCAGGAGGATAGAGTTGTGGTCGGATTTACCAAATGGAGGGCAAGGAAGAGCTTTGCACGTTTCTCTGTTGCAAGACAACCACTTTTCAGGTGTTGCCATAGATTTTCAACTGTAACTCTGCCACTCAGTATCATTCACTGTCTTCTTGGTAAGCAACTCCAGTGTAGATTTGGCTTTGTGTTTTTGGTTATTGTCCTGCTGAAAGGTGAATTCATCTTGTTTGGTGGAAAGCAGACTGAACCAGATTTGTCTTCTTCGATTTTGCCTATGCTTTGTGCAGTTTCAATTATTTTTTTATCCTGAAAAACACTTGCAGTCCTTAAAGATAACAAGAATACCCATAACGTGATGCAGCCACCATTATGCTTGAAAATATGGAGAGTGGTACTCAGTAATGTGTTGTGTTGGATTTGCCCGAAACAAAACACTTCATATTCAGGAAAAAATTACTTTAGTGCCTTCTTGCAAATAGTATCCATGTGTTTTTATTATTTTTATTATGGGGTAGTGTGTATAGGTCAGTGACAAAAAAAATATATTTAATCCATTTTAAATTCAGAATGTAACAAAATGTGGAAAAGGTCAAGGGGTATAAATACTTTCTGAAGGCACTGTGGCTCATCTGTGGTTGTCCAATTCAGCTGTAATTCTGAATAAACTAGACACCATCAGTTCCTTTAACCTTCAAATACTCAGTTTTGTGTTTAAAGTCAAGTCAGTGACAAAGTTATATGATAGAAATACTGATCAGACCAAATTAACTGTGTATATGACCTTGTGTTGTTTAAAATAACACATGTAATTATTGAATGAATTAACTGTGTATTGTTTTGATGATCCCACTGAATTAACTATGTATTTTATATTGACTGTTTATATGTTCATTTTCGTTGCATATTTGCATATAATATGTAGTCTGCAGTTTTAATATTAATTGCGAATATCACTAAATTGCTTCTTCCTACAGCAGTACACCTTTATGCTGTGGCTATCTCTGTGTGACTTAACAAAGCATGGATGCCTCTTGCTGTTTCACGCACCAATCAAACTGTTCAGCCCTTCATGAAAGACACTGACGATCATTCAAATGATCCTTATCATTTACCGTTTCTCTGGCCCAATCTTAACAGAGATGGAGAAAGGGTAACAATGGTGAACTGTTTGGCACTGAACTGACAGGCAGACCTTTGATTTCTAATTGTGATACAGATCATAAGTGGTGTGCAGTGCACTCTTGGGAATGTGCTTTCTGTTTGCCTTGACTCTCAAAGTATAGGGCAATGGGTTTTCTGTTTTTCTCTGTACTGTGAGGCTTAGGGGATAAAAATGATAGGAATCAGTGACATTTGGAGTGTCTAGATCCATTAAAAGGTGAGCGAGAATGAAATATGCAGCGAAAGATAGCTTGCAGAGAGAGGACTGTCACACATGACTGCAGCCACCAAGGCTGACTGTCCCTCCCCACGGCGCACTACCACTACATTTCATAAAGTACTTTAAAACAGACAAAACTGATGAGTCTATAATCCTGATCCCAAACTTTTCTGTAATGACGTCAGGATCTGACAATCAGACTTGTCTGGCAATATCAATTATATTACCAAAGCATTGTAAAAGCAACATGACACTTCACTGCAAAGATTTGGGAAGGCAACTGTGGTGTGGTACAAAATACCTGGTAGCTGTACTGTTGATGTTGTGAGTGGCGCGTCTGATACAGTAATATTAGGTGAATATTAGACTGGAGGTGTACAGTACCAGTCAAAAGTTTGGACACACCTACTCATTCAAGGGCTTTTCTTTCTCTTTTTACTATTTTCTACATTGTAGAATAATAGTCAAGCCATCAAAACTATGAAATATCACTTATAGAATCATGTAGTAACCCAAAAAGTGTTAATGATTCAGACCCTTTTTTTGAAGCAAGGATATGCAAATTATTGATATCATTTGAAAGGAAACACATTGAAGTTTGTGGAAATGTGAAATTAATTTAGGAGAACATATCACATTATACCTGATAAAAGATTCTTCATCTTTGAAATGCAAGAGAAAGGCCATACATTGATAGGATCCTAGTTGTAATTTAGATGTTGTCCAAATATGGCAGCAGTGTGTGTGCAAAATGTCAGACTGATCAAGTCTGCCAGGAGTTTAACTGAATGTGCTGAATTGGTCAATTAATACATTTTCAAGTACAAAAATGTAGACAACATACAAAATGCTATGGTAATAAAAATGTAAGTTTACTCACTCCCAGGAGTGTCATACATGATGGATCATTAGCTTCCTTACAGAAAAGACACTAACCTTCACACATCTGGATGGCCGGGCGTGGTGGGTGTGGAGCCAGAGATAGCAGTGGGGTCAAACTGTAGAACCCAGTTTTTTCAAACAAAACTACACTTCATTTTATCTCTGGGACCCTCAGGATGACAAATAAGAGCAAAATTACTGAATGTAGGTACATTATTTACCTTAGGTGGTGAATGTATCAAACCAGTTGCCATGATAAAAGTGTTTGGTTGTTGTGCACTATCCTCAAACAATAGCATGGCATTTTTTGCAGTAAAAGCTACTGTAAATTGGACATTGCAGTTAGATTAACATGACTTTAAAATTTCTGTCCATATAAGACATGTCTTTGTCCCGGAATGTTGGCTGTTAACTTTTTATTTTGAATCCCTTTTTCTCCACTTTCGTCGTATCCAGTTGGTAGTTACAGTCTTGTCCCATCGCTGCAACTCCTGTACGGACTTGGAAGAGGCGAAGTTCGAGAGCCGTGCGTCGTCCAAAAATCTAACTCTGGGTGTTCCTTTCCTGTGGTGGTCCTCATGAGAGCTAGTTTCCCCAAGGCGCTTGATGGTTTTAGCGACTGCACTTGAAGAAACTTTCAAAGTTCTTGAAATGTTCATGATTGACTGACCTTCATGTCTTAAAGTAATGATGGACTGTTGTTTCTCTTTGCTTATTTGAGCTGTTCTTGCAATAATATAGACTTGGACTTACACCAAATAGGGCTATCGTCTGTATACCATCCCTACCTTGTCACAACACAACTGATTGGCTCAAACGCATTAAGAAGGAAAGAAATTCCATAAATTAACTTTGAACAAGGCACACTTGTTAATTGAAATGCATTCCGGGTGAGTACCTCATGAAGCTGATTGAGAGAATGCCAAGAATGTGCAAAGCTGTCATCAAGGCAAAGGGTGGCTACTTTGAAGAATCTCAATATATTGTTTAACAATTTTTGGTTACTGCATGATTCCATATGGTTTTGATTTCTTCACTATTATTCTACAATGTACTGTAGAAAATAGTAAAAATAAAGGAAAACCCTTGAATGAGTAGGTGTGTTCAAACTTTTGACTGGTACTGTATGTTAACCTAAACGCATGAGGCCTAAATCTAAATACCAGGTTTTTAAATCTATCCCAGATAAGTTTATGACTACATTGGGCTTCTGAGTGGTGCAGTGGTCTAAGGGACTGCATCTCAGTGCTAGAGACGTCACTACAGACCCTGGTTCGATTCCAGGCTGTATCACAACCGGCCGTGATTAGGAGTCCCATAGGGCGGTGCACAATTGGCCCAGCGTCATCCGGGTTTGGCCGAGGTAGGTCGTCATTGTAAATAAGAATTTGTTCTTAACCGACTTGCCTAGTTAAATAAAAAAATATAACATGTAACTACACAGTCACGACTACATGTAAATACAGTAATTACTACATGTAACTACACAGTCACGACTACATGTAAATACAGTAATTACTACATGTAACTACACAGTCACGACTACATGTAAATACAGTAATTACTACATGTAACTACACAGTCATGACGACTACATGTAACTACAGTAATGACTACATGTAACTACGCAGTCATGACTACATGTAACTACACAGTCACGACTACATGTAAATACAGTAATTACTACATGTAACTACACAGTCATGACGACTACATGTAACTACAGTAATGACTACATGTAACTACGCAGTCATGACTACATGTAAATACAGTAATGACTACATGTAACTACACAGTCATGACTATATGCAACTACACAGTCACGACTCATAATGGCCATTTACTTAAAATTCAGCATCACTTGATGTAACATCAACTTAATGTTAGGTGTTGGCATTTAATATACAGAAAATATTGTCCTGGTCTTCTGAATGACAAGAGTCTTAAACACAGAAGTGGAGGATTGATAAGAGAAAAGTTAATTGGGTTACAAGCGATGCAGAAGAGATGGAGCGAGAGAATCGTCTCCCTCGATTGTCGAGGTGACACAAAGATTACATGCAGAAAAGATGACACTGAGTCACCATGCGGAAAAGTGTCAACGCAAGCCGGGCCCGACGTCAATAATAACAAGGATTTGTTCCTGCTTACCCAAGGATCCCTGCCACATAACAACAACATTTCAAAAGACTAGCCCGGCTTGTCATTGTAATTCATCTCGAGAGCATATCAGAAATAATAACTATATCCTTGGAAGGAATTTGATTTTGTCAATGCTGTATAATATACAATACATGCACTCCAGTCTCCACACCGTACATGTCATATACACTTCAAATATACAGTACACAGTTTAGAGACATACTGTATTGTACATTAATTCCACATGGGCAAGTGTGAATTATTATTCTTAATGTGGAATTCAGGAGGCATTGTCAACCCATATTACACTTTAGTGCTTCTTGTTTACTTTAAGTTTCCACAATTTTCTATTTCAGACACAGCTGGAGACTGAGATAGCTAGACAGCCCTCGCGGCTCTCAATTCCTCTTATTAAACCCTTCAGGCACTTTGTAAAACAGAGCAAGAAAGCGAACAATGGGGTGAATCATCCAATTCATGCATGCACAGTAACAACGCTGAGCCATGTCACATGTCATTTTCTGTAGGAACCAAAGCAGAGTTGTCAAAAATCAATGGTTTTAGCAGGACATCAGAGGTGGTGGATTTTTCCCTGAAAAAATGTCACTATTCTTCCATCAATACATCATAGTTTGAGTGAGAGTTTTATGTTTCAAAGCCATCCCAACCCTGGTCCTCGAGTACCCCCAACAGTACACATTTTTGTTGTAGCCTTGGACAAACACACCTCATTGAGATTGATGATTAGTTTACAAGTTTAATCAGGTGTGCTTGTCCAGGGTTACAATAAAAATGTGTACTGTTGGGGCTACTGGAGGGCCAGGGTTGGGAAACACTGGTGTAGTAGTCCACTATGTCTTTGTGTTGATCTATGTCTACATATTCCATCTTCACTTTCAATTTATAGACATCAATAAAAATGTAAATTTATTTTGACCCAGAACATTTTCAGGAAACAAATATAGAAAATCAAACACCAGCAATGAAGTAGCTGTTTGTTTACTTGAGACTTCCCTGCAACTAACAGAACTGAACTCATGAATAAACAGTTTATGAGTTGAACATCCTTTATGATCGGTGGATTTAAGATCTAAGGAATACTTTGACAAAGAGTAGAGTGATATTCTACAAAGAAAGGAGCCATTGCTATTTCCACTGCTGTTCATTATTATCTCTGTGTGTGTGTCCACTGCTTACTACTTGTTATATTTTGTTAACATGGAAAATGGACGCAGGTCATATCAAGCTTTATCTCATCCTTACGAGTATCATATAACTAATAGCAATTACACCGAACAGAACTATAAACGCAACATGCAACAATTCATATAAGGAAATCAGTAAATTTAAATTAATTAATCAGGTCCTAATTTATGAATTTCACATGACCGGGAATACACATATGCATCTGTTTGTCACAGAAAAAAAAAAGTGTGTGACCACCAATTGCCTCACGCAACGAGAAATCTTCTTTGCGTGGAGTTGATCAGGCTGTTGTTTGTAGCCTGTGGAATGTTGTCCCACTTCTCTTCAATGGCTGTGCGAATATGCTGGATATTAGCCAAAACTGGAACACGCTGTCATACACATCGATCCAGAGCATCCCAAATGTGCTCAATAGGTGACATGGCTGGTGAGTATGCAGGCCATGTAAGAACTGGGACATGTTTTGCTTTCAGGAACCGTGTACAGATCCTTGTGACATGGGACCATGCATTATCATGCTGAAACATGAGGTGATGGTGGCGGATGACTGGAACGAATATGGGCCTCAGGATCTTGTCACGGAATCGCTGTGCATTCAAATTGCCATTCATAAAAGGCAATTGTGTTTGTTGTCTGTAGCTTATGCCTGCCCATACCATAATCCCACCACCACCATGGGGCACTCTGTTCACAACGTTGACATCAGCAAACCCACTCACTCACACTCCGTCATACACACTTTGAAGAGCACACTTCTCCAGTGTGCAAGTAGCCATTGAAGGTGAGCATTTGCCCACTGAAGGTGGTTATGACGCAGAACTGCAGTCAGGGCAAGATCCTGGTAAGGACGACGAGCACTCAGATGAGCTTGATGATTATGTGTGTATTGTGTGTATTGCGCTCGATTGTATTTGATGTTTGTTGTTTTTCACTATTACGCACGTGTATGTAAAGTGTGTTTGTTCCTCCGTGCGTTTGCACGAGTTTCTGAGTATTCGAGAGCGTAGTTTTGGGATTTTTGTCTGTGCCGTTTTGTATTGGTGGACTATATTATTAAACACGCTTCTCAGACATCCCTGCTCTCCTGCGCCTGACTCCTACACCTCTCACCGAGACGCATTTTATCACAAGGATATTGTTATCCACGTCGGCACCAACGATGTTAGGATGAAACAGTCAGAGGTCACCAAGCGCAACATAGCTTCAGCGTGTAAATCAGCTAGAAAGATGTGTCGGCCACCTCCTAGTTAGAGGGAGTGATGAGCTCTACAGCAGAGTCTCACATCTCAATTGCTGGTTGTATACTGTTGTTTTCTGTCCCTCCCAAAAGATAGAATTTGTAGATAATTAGCCCTCTTTCTGGGACTCACCCTCAAACAGGACCAAGCCTGGCCTGTTGAGGAGTGACGGAGTCCATCCTAGCTGGAGGGGTGCTCTCATCTTATCTACAAACATAGACAGGGCTCTAACTCCCCTAGCTCCACAATGAGAAAGGGTGCAGGCCAGGCAGCAGGCTGTTAGCCTGCCAAACATTTTCGTCTTTTGAGCTTCTAGTCATGACATCTATGCAGCCTACTCAAACACTTTTTATAGCTACTGTTTACAGGCCTCCTGGGCCATATACAGCATTCCTCACTGAGTTTCCTGAATTCCTATCGGACCTTGTAGTCATGGCAGGTAATATTCCAACATTCCAACATTCCAACTTCGTCCAAACAAGTCAAACAACATTTCTAATCAATCCTCAGGTACCCTAATATATAAATAAACAATACAATTTCAGACGGAATGTAGTATGTTCAATACCGGAGATAAATAACGAAGTGCGCGCCCTCATCCATGCGCGCCACAAGACTACAGTCCAAACTGAGAGCCACCTTGAAAAACTACATTTACTAATTAATTTTTAAAAAACAAGACTGAAACCCTTTGACATCTAGTGGAAGCCATAAGAACTGCAATCTGGGAGGTATTCCCTTGAATCTACCACATAAAAAACTGTCGGCCGATATCAAATCTCCCATCCATCTAAAAAAAAAAATGAAAAAGCTGTTGCGCAGCAACTCACTTCCATCCTGAAGACAAACAATGTATACGAAACGCTTCAGTCTGGTTTTAGACCCAATCATAGCACTGAGACTGCACTTGTGAAGGTGGTAAATTACCTTTTAATTACCTTTTAATGCTCCTAGACCTTAGTGCTGCTTTTGATACCATCGATCACCACATTCTTTTGGAGAGATTGGAAACCTAAATTGGTCTACACGGACAAGTTCTGGCCTGGTTTATATCTTATCTGTCGGAAAGATATCAGTTTGTCTCTGTGGATGGTTTGTCCTCTGACAAATGAACTGTAAATGTTGGTGTTCCTCAAGGCTCCATTTTAGGACCACTATTGTTTTCATTATTTATTTTACCTCTTGATGATGTAAGAAACATAATGTTAACTTTCACTGCTATGCGGAAGACACACAGCTGTACATTTCAATGAAACATGGTGAAGCCCCAAAAATGTCCTCCCTGGAAGCCTGTGTTTCAGACATAAGGAAGTGGATGACGGCAAATGTTCTACTTTTAAACTCGGACAAAACACAGATGCTTGTTCGAGGGCCCAATATACAAAGAGATCTTCTGTTGAATCTGACAATGAATCTTGATGGTTGTACAGTCGTCTCAAATAAAACTGTGAAGGGCCTTGGCGTTACTCTGGACCCTGATCTCTCTTTTGACGAACATTGCAAAAATCTTAAACTTTCTGGCCAAAAATGTGGCAGAAAAATTAATCCATGCTTTTGCCACTACTAGGTTAGACTACTGCAATGCTCTACTTTCCGGCTACCCAAAGAATTTGATCATATTACTCCAGTGCTAGCCTCTGGCTTCCTGTTAAGGCAAGGGATGATTTCAAGGTTTTACTGCTAACCTACAAAGAATTACATGGGCTTGCTCCTACCTATCTTTCCGATTTGGTCCTGCTGTACATACCTACACATACACTACGGCCACAAGACGCAGGCCTCCTTACTCTCCCTAAAATGTCTAATCAAACAGCTGGAGGAAGGGCTTTCTCCTATAGAGCTCAATTTTTATGGAATGGTCTGCCTATCCATGTGAGAGATGCAGACTCGGTCTCAACCTTTAAGTCTTTATTGAAGACTCATCTCCTCAGTAGGTCCTATGATTGAGTGTAGTCTGTCCCAGGAGTGTGAAGGTGAAAGGCAAGGCACTGGAGCAAAGTTCCCCTCTCTCCACTGGGATTCTCTGCCTCTAACCCTATTACAGGGGCTGAGTCACTGGCTTACTGGTGCTCTTCCATACCATCCCTAGGAGGGGTGCGTCACTTGAGTGGGTTGAGTCACTGACGTGATCTTCCTGTCCTTGTTGTCGCCCCCCCCTTTGGGCTGTGCCGTTGCGGAGATCTTCGTGGGCTATACTCGGCCTTGTCTCAGGATGGTAAGTTGGTGGTTGAAGATATCACTCTAGTGGTGTGGGGGCTGTGCTTTGGCAAAGTGGGTGGGGTTATATCCTGCCTGTTTGGCCCTGTCCGGGGGTATCGTCGGACGGGGCCACAGTGTCTCCTGACCCATCCTGTCTCAGCCTCAAGTATTTATACTGCAGTAGTTTGTGTTGGGGGGGTTAGGGTCAGTCTGTTATATCTGGAGTATTTCTCCTGTCTTATCCGGTGTCCTGTGTGAATTTAAATATGCTCTCTCTATTTCTTTCTTCCTTTCTCTCTCTCGGAGGACCTGAGCCTCAGGATGCCTCAGGACTACCTGGCCTGATGACTCCTTGCTGTCCCTAGTCCACCTAGCCGTGCTGCTGCTCCAGTTTCAACTGTTCTGCCTGCGGCTATGGAACAGTCGTCTCCTGTCCCATACATACTGTTACTCACTGTTACATACTGTACTCAACTCTCTAGAGACAGCAGGAGCGGTAGAGATACTGTGAATGATCGGCTATGAAAAGCCAACTGACATTTACTCTTGAGGTGCTGACCTGTTGCACCCTCGACAACCACTATGATTATTATTATTATTATTAATTGACCCTGCTGGTCATCTATGAACATTTGAACATCTTGGCCATGTTCGGTTATAATCTCCACCTGGCACAGCCAGAAGAGGACTGGCCACCCCTCATAGCCTGGTTCCTCTCTCGGTTTCTTCCTAGGTTCTGGCATTTCTAGAGTTTTACTTAGCCACCGTGCTTCTACACCTGCATTGCTTGCTGTTTGGGGTTTTAGGCTGGGTTTCTGTACAGCACTTTGTGACATCAGCTGATGTAAGAAGGGCTTTATAAATAAATTTAAAATAAATCTTCTTAGGGATAGCCGTCACTCTCTGACCAAATATGGTGTCCTACACGATACACTACCACACTATTTATTCTTGTTATGTTCTAGGATCTCTGAGGAATACATACTATAGCGGTTTGACTGGTTGAAACAACGTTTAGGGTGAGATTCCTTTCTTTGCAAATTGAACGAGTGGAAACACAAAATCGATTGTGCATGCAATATGGACCTTTTTAGGATATGAAAAAGGATTTCATCTAACAAAACAACGCTTCATGTTATCTCTGGGACACTTCGGATGATAAATCAGAGCAAGATTTCAGAATGTAAGTACACATTTCGCCTTCAGAGGTGAATTTATCAAACCTATCGCTGTGAAAAAAAGTGTTTTGTTGTTAGGAGCTCTGCTCTCCTCACGCCGATCCCTAAGTTAATCAGCTTCTTGATATACCACACCTGTCAGGTAAATCTTTTTAAATACAACCCATCAGTTGTTCAGTAATGCAACTCAAAGGATATTTGACATAAAACATACACCTAGAAAAAGAAGCGGTCGACAATTTGCTTTAGGAGATGTATTCCTGACATTGATGATGGAAAAGGAACACCAAGTCTAGTAACAGAAGACGTCAGAGTGCATCTAGTATTCTTTACTGGTGGGTAGATCTGACCAAGACCCCAGAGCACTTTAACACACAACTTGTCTTTGCTCTGAGACTGGCAGACCAGGGGGTGGTTGGCAGCTTGCCCTTGGCTGATGAGGTGTCAAGTGTGTGTGTGTGTGTGTGTGTGTGTGTGTGTGTGTGTGTGTGTGTGTGTGTGTGTGTGTATATTCGTGTCAGGGTTAGCAGATCACATGAGCTGTGAATCTGTCATTTTCAGAATATCCAATGTCCTATATCAAATCAAATTTATTTATATAGCCCTTCGTACATCAGCTGATATCTCAAAGTGCTGTACAGAAACCCAGCCTAAAACCCCAAACAGCAAGCAATGCAGGTGTAGAAGCACGGTGGCTAGGAAAAACTCCCTAGAAAGGCCAATACCTAGGAAGAAACCTAGAGAGGAACCAGGCTATGTGGGGTGGCCAGTCCTCTTCTGGCTGTGCCGGGTGGAGATTATAACAGAACATGGCCAAGATGTTCAAATGTTCATAAATTACCAGCATGGTCGAATAATAATAAGGCAGAACAGTTGAAACTGGAGCAGCAGCACAGTCAGGTGGAAGTTGAAACTGGAGCAGCAGCATGGCCAGGTGGACTGGGGACAGCAAGGAGTCATCATGTCAGGTAGTCCTGGGGCATGGTCCTAGGGCTCAGGTCCTCCGAGAGAGAGAAAGAAAGAAGGAGAGAATTAGAGAACGCACACTTAGATTCACACAGGACACCGAATAGGACAGGAGAAGTACTCCAGATATAACAAACTGACCCCAGCCCCCCGACACATAAACTACTGCAGCATAAATACTGGAGGCTGAGATATCGGCAATCAAACTGATCTGACAGGGACAGACAAGAGAAAGACATACAGTGAGAGTTTACTGCAAGGTCAGTTGGAAAGATCAACATGTTTCATGTCTTTGATTTTTGGCCTTATCAATGAGAAGGGAGTAGAACTACCATGTGTCAAGGAAGGTTGATTTCACCCTCTGATGAGTATAACCCCCCTGCTTCAAGAGACTTTTCAATGCTGTTGTTTTTCCAATTAGAAAAATAGGATGTTTTGGTCGAGCGGTTAGCTTGTAAAAATATAAGAGGATTGGGAATTGCCCCCACTATCAGAAAGAAAAAGAGAAAAAGGAATTCACCTGATAAGGGAAAATTGGACAGTCAAAGTCCGTGGGATATGTACATATTGAAATAAAAATAATGGTTGACTGTTTGTAGCACTCATCCCGGTGCTACATATGCTTGATAGCATAACGTCAAAATCCAGTCAAAATGCATCTCTATTAATAATGTAAAGTAACTAAGCAGATAGTATGGCCCTCATGAACTATGGACCAGAAACAATATCACCTCAGTCTCTGGCTTTTGAAGTTACCCACTGGCACGAAAAGCATAATCGCCAAGCGTCATATTTTGGTGAGAGTTTTAGAGACACCAGAGTGGAAGACAAAGTGATTCTCTCAAGGTATTCTACAAAATAAATCCACAGAGACAAAGAAAACGTTGCGTCTTAAATTGCTTGTCAACTTTATTCAATAAATGTATTTTAGTTCATCGGAGAGGGGAAAAAACCTCTTCAGTGAGTCTCCAATCTATTCTGGTGTGGGGTATAAATCATGGGAAACATGCTTAGAATGCATCAATTTGATATTGTTATGCCATTTTTACAGCAGAGGGAGAAATATATTTAAATGTGAGAGTTGATGCATTAGAATGGATGGATTCCTGACTGGCATTGTGCATTCCCATGGCAATCGATCATAGGCTTTATCCCACTTGTCTAATTCGTTGAACTCGTCAAAAAGGTCCAAAGCTGCTGTCGAAGGGAACAAAAGCGAAGTGGTTGTTTTCTAGCCAGTAAACTCAGAGGCTTGCTCTGTTACAGATCCATACTTATCTTTTAATAGGCTTCTGTATTTTCCAAATTTTGTGTCACATTTTACGAAGTTTCACTTCAGCATGGTTTGTTAGCCCATGGGTACTGGAGTAGAGTAAAGTCAGAATAACTGAATATACCAGAAGGGATTGGATCACAATGTGCAGGGTAATTTCTGTAATATCTGTCATTTCAGCTGTAACGTATGGGTGTAATTCAATCTCATTCAAGAGTGACTACACTCTAAAAAAATGAGGGGTTCAACTAGGGTTCTTCTACGATCCTCAAAGTTCTTCAAAGAATCGTAGGGTTCTTGGCACTGAAAATAGCCCCCAAAAGGTTCTTCCAAGAACCTCATAGGAGGAGGGGTTCATCGAGAAACATGCTTAGTTTGTGAGGGTTCTTGCAGGAACCCAACTGCCCAACTGAAACATTTGGATTTGAATTTGGAAGGACAGCAGGTGCAGGCACTTTACTGAAAACCGTAAAGATCTCCTCAATTTAAGGTAAGGTTTGTTCCTTGTATGATCTAAAATTATATTGTTTTATGATGATTCCATCTTTCTATTTGTGCAAATCCCTCTAAAACAGAAACTGGACACAGTTCAATGGATATCAATCAACAAAGGGGTAAGAATGTGTTGAGGGCTAGCTTGTTTTGGGTGCAGATGACTGAACTGCTCACTTTTGTGTCTGTGTCTGCAGGTATACAGACAAGGAGGCATACAAAGGTATGTCAATTGTTATTGGTATGTTATGCAGATCTTATTTACCATCCTCCTCCCTTACCTCTTCAATTAATATCCCATAGGCCTCTACATTATGAACAAGGTGTGTGTACAAAGACCATTATCAAAACTGTTTTGTTTTTTCATTCATGACAAAAACCAAGGTATGAATACTGTTGTGTGCATGTTTTGTTAATCATCTGTATAATTACAATTTTTGGGATACATAGACTTCACCCTCCCTACACATCTGATGAATATAACAGGAAATCTGTTCGACCACCATGCACGGGAAAATCATTGGATACGGAAAACATCAACATCTACACGACAGAGGATATACAGTTGATGTCCGAAGTTTAAATACACCTTAGCCGAATACGTTTAATTTTCACAATTCCTGACATTTAATCCTAGTAAAAATTCAGGTCACCACTTTATTTTAAGAATGTGAAATGAATAATATTAGAGAGAATGATTTATTTCAGCTTTTATTTCTTTCATCACATTCCCAGTGGGTCAGAAGATTACATACACTCAATTAGTATTTGGTAGCATTGCCTTTAAATGAGTTAACTTGGGTCAAACGTTTCGGGTAGCCTTCATATCAAGCTTCCCACAATATGTTGGGTGAACTTGGGCCATTCCTCTTGACAGAGCTGCTGTAACTGAGTAAGGTTTGTAAGCCTCCTTGCTCGCACACGCTTTTCAGTTCTGCCCACACATTTTCTATAGGATTGAGGTCAGGGCTTTGTGATAGCCACTCCAATACCTTGACTTTGTTGTCCTTAATTAAGCCATTTTGCCACAACTTTGGAAGTATGCTTGGGATCATTGTCCATTTGGAAGACCCATTTGCGACCAAGCTTTAACTTCCTGACTGATATCTTGAAATGTTGCTTCAATATATCCACATCATTTTCCTGCCTCATGATGCCATCTATTTTGTGAAAGTGCACTAGTCCCTCCTGCAGCAAAGCACCACCACAACATGATGCTGCCATCTCCGTGCTTCACGGTTGGGATTGTGTTCTTTGGCTTGCAAGCCTCCCTCTTTTTCCTCCAAACATAACAATGGTCATTATGGCCAAACAGTTCTATTTTTGTTTCATCAGACCAGAGAACATTTCCCCAAAAAGTATTAACTTCTGACACACTGGAATTGTGATATAGTGAATTATAAGTTAAATAATCTGTCTGTAAAGAATTATTGGAAAAAGTACTTGTTTCATGCACAAAATAGATGCCATAACTGACTTGCCAAAACTATAGTCTGTTAACAATACATTTGTGGATTGGTTGAAAAACAAGTTTTAAAGTTTTTATGTAAGCTTCCGACTTCAACTGTACCCATTGGACTTCGGCCTCTGCTGGGAGTTTACCTCATATTTAGATTTTTTTATTTCGTTTTTTCCACAAAAACCATATTAAACAATGACAACAAAAATAATGTTCTTGTTATGCGTATTATTATTAATAATAATAATAATAATAATAATAATAATAATAATAATAATAATAATAATAATAATAGGGGCGGTAGTTAAAAAATGTACCCCAAAAGTTTAATTCGAAATGTTTTTCGAGGATCCATTAAAAGAGGAATTTATAGGGGTTCCCCCACCCAAGGATACTCCAGGAACCTTTTCTTTATAGAGTGCATCACTAATACAAGGCACCATTATATTCCATCGTACGCAGGATCGCTGTCATTTAAATTCCAGTGATAGCCTCTAAATTCACCTAGTATTTCAGTGAGATGGTTGTTCTGACAAACAGAGGCACTAAAATGTAGGGTCATTTGAAATAAAAGTAGTTGGGCACAAACCCACACGAAAGGCATCGGGTAACCCATCCTTTTTCCATTGCACTGCCACAATCTTAATTACATTTTTCATTTCAAACACTTTTGTACCCAAGGATATGCACACACACTCTCACAGACATGCAGTGGCCTTTTGGCGATTGGAAATTAATGTTGCGCACAGTCAGTTATTGCTTAAATTAGAATTCAACCAAGGGAAAAACACACTTTAATTAACCCTCATTGCGGAGCCTTAATCAAAGTGACTCAAATAATCCCACCTTGCCGCCTATTCGTTCCTCACATTAAGAGAAGCCATACATCACTGTGGTGTATAGATAACTCACAGGTCCTTAAGTGTCTCTTGTGGGGCGAGACAACACCCTTTTTGATTTTCAATCCAACGTCTCAAGTAATTTCCCCAAAAGAAAACCAATCTTGATTTTCTATCAACAGCGCAAGTCAAGGTACTCCCCATCACATTATGACTAAGTGGACCTGAGCGTTAGCTACATTTACAATCACTTCTGGTGGAAACATAGGGCACCTAAAAACCAATGTCAAAGTGGCTGTGTTCACCCTGATTCTTTTGCTGCCTCTATTGCTAACCTGGGATCCTGTATTGACTCTGAGGTTTTAACTGTGGAGTGAAGAAGAAAGTTAGACAGGAGGCCTTGCTGTTTGACTGAGTGACAAGTTGTCTGGAGTCCCAACAGCAATGCCCTGGTGATAATAGCTTTAATGGATCTGACAGACGTATGGACATTTGTTTCAGATGTAGGCTCCCAAACAAAAGTGACATGATACAAATGTAGCAAAGAGGTGTTACAGTTGAGGCCCAGATTTGGTAAATATCACAGGCTGGGGATATAGGAGGTAGCTTATATTTGAGTCACAAATCGAATACATTTTTTATTGTCACATACACCAGATAGGTGAAGTGACATGTGTTTTTCTACAGGGTGATCCATAGTAGTACAGTGCACCTGGAGCAAATTAGGGTTACGTGCCTTGCTCAAGAGCACATTGGCAGATTTTTCACCTTGTCGCCTCAGGTATTCAAACCAGCGACCTTCTGGTTACTGTCCCAACGCTCTAATCTTTAGGCTACCTGACACTGCACTGAGGATCTACAGGCGACCTCCCAATCAAATATCAAAACACACTGTACTGTATATTTTCTAAGGAAATGCAAACGCCTCATCTTGCCACTTTGATATTAATTCCCTTTAAATCCCAATGTTAGAAGATAAGAATTGAACTCGCGTTGAACTTAGTTCTTGGTACGACACGGCACTCTACTGTCTCCATACTGCAGCAAAGCGTCCCTTGAACTGTACATAGAAAAGCATCAACATCAAACAACTAAGCAGCTGAGTAACGACATGAGAAAGCATATATTACCTCCCTATCCTGCCGATCTTTACATGTTATAGTGGACGTTGGGACTTCTTTTATTGACTCCTTCTTTCAAGCATTGTACTCCTTATCAAAAGAAAGTATCAAATCTGAAGCAAAGATGGAGACATAAGGTAGACAACACCAGCAATGCATCTGAACACTTCTCCAAGCCACACCAGGAGGCCTGTGGTCTGGTATGCATTGTACACCGCACCCATACCCTGTGGGGAACAAAAGTACAGACAATACAGACATTGAGGTCAGTCTCCAACACAAACAACCCCACGCCCCCCCCCCCCTTAGTACTCTCTCTTCAAATAGTGGGGAAGCCCATTGCATTTGACCTGCCATAGAATGCATTGTACTCTGGTCCATCACTTGAAGGGGGCCACAACCCTAGGAGCTTAAGAGACTCTGGAACTGATCTATTCTACTTCCAGACTCTGGAACTGATCTATTCTATGTTCAGACTCTGGAACTGATCTATTCTACTTCCAGACTCTGGAACTGATCTATTCTACTTCCAGACTCTGGAACTGATCTATTCTACGTTCAGACTCTGGAACTGATCTATTCTATGTTCAGACTCTGGAACTGATCTATTCTATGTTCAGACTCTGGAACTGATCTATTCTATGTTCAGACTCTGGAACTGATCTATTCTATGTTCAGACTCTGGAACTGATCTATTCTATGTTCAGACTCTACCCCCAGACTCTGGAACTGATCTATTCTACGCTCAGACTCTGGAACTGATCCGTTCTACGTTCAGACTCTAGAACTGATCTATTCTACGCTCAGACTCTGGAACTGATCCATTCTATGCCCAGACTCAGGAACTGATCCATTCTACTCCCAGACTCTGGAATTGATCCATTCTACTACCAGACTCTGGAACTGATCTATTCTACACCATCAAACATTATTATATTTAATACTCTAATCTCAATATCTCAGCATATAGTACATAAATATTGTCCTTTACTAAATATGATAATGAACTAATATATACAGTAGATACACAAAGAAAACAGATGGATAAACAGTCACCTGACAATCCAGCTGATGTTCATAAACTGATAAACCATGTCACTTTTTCAAATAATAGATGTCAGAAGTCAGCTTGGGTGTCCAAAATAGACACCGTACATAGAGGTATGCAGCAGGGGTGCTACAGCTCTTTTTCATGCACGGACAATGGGCAACCGTAATGAGTTGCTGTTTAGTGCCACTTCAGAGCTGCTGAGGTTTATTTTCATTGGGAGGTACATCAGTATGAAGCTAACTATGCAGTGCTTGTGGGGTGAATTCGCTGGGTTACCCAGGCCTGCATTTGAAGTAAGACTGGGACAATACCAGTATTGTAATATTTTTTTCCATGGCAAACATGAAAACACAAAGCAGACCAAACTCTTTGTTCCTTTAAAAACCTGCTGGATGTAAAATATTGTGTGCTATAGCTTGGAAAATAAATAAATGTGTCTTTGGATGACAATATAATGATGTTTGTTTCCAACATTAGGTCTGTTTTCCTAAAGAAGTTAAATCCGCTTCGTGCTTTCAAGTATCGCGATACTGATATCGCCCCGGCCCTAATTTGACCACGGTGTTCATTTATATTATAGAGGCTCCACTTCTCCACTTAGTCATGGCATAGTTAATGTGTGTAAAAGTACTCTCACTCCAAGCATGCGGAGAGAAGCTGTACTGTAGATTCAACTGTACATGTGTGAGGGGCTGGGGTAGAGTATATAAACTTGTCAAGGAATATGGCAATACCTGCAATGCCTGTAACTCTATTTCCTGGATGTTGTATATTTGCACATGTACAGCCAGTTGAGAAACCTAATTCTTCTCCAGTGGATAATGAAAGTATGTGACTATACTGCAGGTAGTAAGAACTGGTCAGTGCTTAGACCAGCTTTCCTCCCATGAGGAAATCAAATCTCTCCCGATTCATCCTAAAATAACACCTTGTCGTGGTGAAAAATACTATCTGACACCTTAAAATGAATCTGTAACACTTGTTGAGATGTTTAAGGGGAGAAAACTGACTACAACTCCAAACTGCAATCGGGGATAAGTATTTGTTATATTTTCTCTCCCATTTGTTTTTTTTTGTTTTTCCACACCAAATATTAACAACAACTTACAGATGTACACAAACAATGACTACATCTCCTCTGCCCAGACACGAATGCTCACACCCCAATCCCTAGTGCCTGCATTATTGCAGTCGGTTATAATGTCTTTATCCACTTTACAGTTGTATAACTCCCACTCGATAGAATGTTTTAGGATATCATTACATAAATTCCTCCCTTTGCCTTTTTCAGGAAGGTCAAATTATCTATTAGGGAGCTTTGGATTAGTGTCACAATCATTTTAGCTTTATTTGGTTCAACTTTAAATGAGCTATTCTGTTTATATATTGACAAAACACTGCCTTCTTAACCAATAATGTATTTTTATATCGTATTTTCTTAATATCTGAAAGGGGGTAGTGGGTAGAAAATGTGGTACATTAAAACCCGCCCCTAGACCTAGTCATGGTTAGACTTTGCTTCAATACGGTATTTTCATTAAAAGTTCCACCTACACCTCTGTGAAAAAAAAGCCCTAACTCTTGTCCCTGCTTTTGGCTCTCACGTGCTGAATCTAAACGTTCTGATGCAGTGCTCACTTGGGTGAACCAATCACAAAGCTTCGGACACAGACACATACTCCGATACAGTCAGAAAATTGTAAAGATAACGTCTCTCTACGCCTGCACAAAATATGTACAAGGCAGAGGCTGTAACAAATGAGCATGTTGGTCACCATTAAACAGTGGACTCCCCCTGTCTGAACAAGGCCCAGCAGAATACATGTATCTGTAGCTGTTACAATCTCTCAGATCATAGGCCTGCTTTACATAAGCAGGGGTGGCAGGTAGCCTAGTGGTTAGAGCGTTGGGCCAGTAACCGAAAGGTTGCTAGATTGAATCACTCAGCTGACAAAATATGTTGTTCTGCACCTGAACAAGGCAGTTAACACACTGTTCCTAGACTGTCATTGTAAATACGAATTTTGTTCTTAACTGACTTTCCTAGTTAAGTAAAGGTAAAAAAAGAAAAGCACAGTGGATATCACACAGCAGCCTCAACAACTGCAGTCCAGGAACACGGACTTAGAAAGTGGTCATGTTTAAAAATGTGATAATTTAAAACAGGGAACAAATGTATAATATATAATTAGAAAGCCATATTCACTGATTCAATCACTGTTTCACTCAGTGCTAATATGAAATTTGGGGCCAATCCAACAACACAGTTTTACATACACTAAATCTGAGGAAACGAGAAGGGGATAATATAAACCTGGGAATGTAAATATGGCTTTGTAAATGTCAAAAGTAATAACACGTCTGAGTTTATAGAGGACAATTGGGTGTCTGGGAGGCAGCTGGGGACGACAATTGCAATGGCACAAAAACGCACACAAACACACACGCATACACACAGACCCCAGGATGCAAGCGACATTATCCTGTCTGGAAGCGGGGCCAAATATTATGGCTTTCTGTAATTGCTATTGGCTTGGGGGGGGGGTTACTGGCTTTGTGGGTGAACCAATGCTAAATCTGGGGCCTCCCTGGGGGCCTAAGGGGGCTAGTGGCTGCCAATAAGCAACAGGTCAAACAACATCCATGAAGGGCCCTTTGATGACAGTCTCAAGTCAGGACTCTTGGCATCCTTCTCCTTTCAACCAATAAACTGGGTCATATGGTGGCGTTGAAGAGTAGTGCAGTGTTCGGGATTTCACTTTCCACATCCTGACTTTTCTACTTACATGGTATGTCACCTCACGACAGATCTAATATTAAATTGTTAATTTTCAATCCACAGGAGAAGACATTGAGAAGACATTCCCTCACAATATTTTTCTACTAATGTCAGGATAATAACGTTGCTTAATTAAGTTCACTCTGATGAAATCACTGCAGTTCAGAGTACATTACCTCCATTTTGGAGGTGACACTGACACCACTGTCAGCAGCACCCATCCATTCGGGCTCAAAGGTAACAAGGATTGACGAATCACATGCCCGTTCCGTTCGCCAATTCCGCAGTAAATTTGTAACCGACATTTTCCATTTTCCATTTAATGAAATGACGGAAAGTAATTCCAGTCCCAGTATAATACAATGTAAATGGATCAAACAATAGTCTGTGAGCTGAGCATCATCACGTCAGTAAAATATCACCAAGGTTTAATCAATGAAACTTGCCAATGGAAAAGGTGCCTCAGAACTCCTTGTAGGGATCCTAATGAATGTTCCTAACATGGCTTACACACAAAGTGCCAGTGTGACTAAGAGGCTCGGCTTGAGACCTGCTAGTACACCAAGAACACATAGGTCATGTTAAACAGGATCTTACTGTAAATAGAGGCATCTATCACATACTGTAAACACAAGACTGGATAAACATGTGTTTCAATAACTCCTCCTGCTACAGTATCTGCAAAGCTTTCTCTTTTCTTAGCTCCAGTATCTTTCTCCTAGCATGCTGCAAAACCACAGGAATTGAATCTGTCTATAGAAATGTAGATATACATGTTAAAAGAAAATAAGGTGTTATAATAACTATTTTATATCACATATACTGTATCTTTAAGCATCTCTCATTTCCAGACCCAACTTGGCTTCCTCTCATTGCCCTACCTCAGATGGCTCCCTTTCCTCTGGCAGGTATTGGGACCACGGGTGGGCATCTCCACCAAATAATAAATTCCCTTTTCTTGGAAAGAGATGGACCACTGGCCTTCCTCCAGGTCCCCGTGGGGGGAACTGAGAGATGTGATGAAAGGCCAGTTGGAGTTGGAGACCCACCTGGATAAGATGCTCTGTGGCTCCATTGTGCAAACTCTGCTGGACGTTAATGGCGGCCATTGTATGAAATCATTATGAGGTTTGATTTGGCCATGCACTCTGCTGTCTCTTCCAGACTCTGTCTTCCTGGAGTCTAATAAACATTAACTAATGACAGGGTTTATAAGTGGCCCCCATTTTCTCTCTGGAGAATGCCTTTGGAGACAAACAATACTCTGCATTCAGGGCTTTCTCTGTTTCTACTCTACACAAACATTTCTTAATGTAACACAGTACATGGTCCAACTCTGCCAGAGTGGACCTGAGATTCAAAACGAGCATTCCCAACCAATACACAACACAACAAAACACACAACACTACAAAAGCACTCTTTCAGTTACAGAAAAGGGCAGGTAGTATTGAAGTGTTTGGTTGTTGGGGTTAATATCAAGTCTAAGAGGGGTCAGCTGAGGGACCATTTGGGTAGATGGCCACGCCTCCTGCCTGGGCTTATTAATCCCAGCCCCTGCAGGGCAGCTGCAGCTTGGATTAGTTCCACACAACCTGCCAGAGCTAAAATGTCTGCTGCGGATTAGACTGTAGGCTAACACAAACAAATTGTATAGAGAGAGAGAGAGGAGAGCGAGAGAGAGAAGCGGAGAAATTTCTGTTTTGAAGTGAATTTACAACTCACTCGGTTACTTTGCATGCCGAAAAAAGCCTGCACCTTCATTTTCTTTTTTTCCAACCCATGAATTAAATATAATTTCATTACAGCTAAAATGCAATCCAACTCTTATGACCAACTGCTTTCTATGAATGACTCCTACTATATTTGATTTGAAAAATGTTACACCCTGCAACAGATACACATACCAACACATACCACAAACTTTTGAGGATATAAACACAGTAAAGTCTAAAGACTTGTTACCATATATTCTGTATACAACTAGCTAGCAAACACAGAGTTGGACTCAGGTGAAAAGTTATGTTGTCAATCAGCCATGGTTTTCCTCATCATTGTTGTCAAGATTAATTTGCTTCATCAGTGCCAGGCCAAAGCTCCAATTTGACATATTACTCATTCATAAAGCTGTGATGAAGCTATTTAAATTAAGCACCTCTAATCATGGCAAATCAGCAACACCCACACCTGGAAATCAAAGTACTAAGTACAATTCCTCTCAGTCAGGTATTCTGGTAGTCAAGTAACTGTTTAATGTACTGCACAAGGCATTTGTCCAGTGCAAATACTTTATCTAATCACTGATCTGACAGTGGAAGCTGTTTAGTGAAACTCAATCTTTCCCCTACCTATTAATGTAAGAGCAGTGATTATCTCAAAGAAGGGACAGAAGTAATGCTGTATTTTCAAAGTATTCAAGCAATCTAACAGGGAACTAACTACACCTGATGTCTGTCTGGAGTAAATACTGAAAAATGGGCCTCGTGTAGTGCTGTGACACTAAATTATCGATTGGGTAACCTACGGGTAGACTCAGAGCAACCACTATCAGAAAATGTATTATTAAGTTGAGGTAAAATAAATATCATTGAACTAATAATATACAGGACCCAAATCCCAAGGTATGCAAGAGATGGTGTATAATATCCTCGTACTGCCACTGTGAGTCAGGGCATGGATGTAATTGTGTTATTTGAGGTGTGTGTCAATGTCCTAGCTGTCAATGCGAATTAATGATGAAACATCCAGGGGAAATTAGATGTCTGTGTGTGTGCAGCAACAAGTGCAAGGGCCTCTGGGAGCAAGGCTTCCACCACCCCCCAGTGATGGAGAGTCTAGCTCGATACTGCATGACTAACACTCTGTGCACATTCATTCGGATAAAAGGCCTATGAATTTGACAAAGTATTAATTTGCTTCCTTTAGAATGCTTCACGGTTAAAATTGTATCCTCCATTTTTACTGTCATGCCACATGCTAAGAATCAATGGATTTTCTATGATAGCCGCAAACCATAATATGATAGCGTTACAGTATTTGATCCAGCATCTCAACAAAGTAAAGTGGGTGTCAACTAGTCTGCTCAGATTAGTTTGTTCAGAAGAAGAAGTGTTCTACCACCTGCTGATCGGAGATGTCTTGATGTTTGAGTGGGATAAAGAGGACATCTGTGTCATTTAAGAGCGTTTGAATCTCTTTTCCCATAGCACATGTGTGGAGGCGTCCAATGAATGCTCTATGGATCTATCTCAGCCCCCGCACAGACGTTGAGGCTTGCTACTGTACCTATCACTTTCTGTTTGGCCATCTTCAACAGACTGCAACCCACTGCAGATACTCAGTCTTTAATAGCAACCTAGATTAGAAAATGCATTTCTGAAACATAAATTCAGTAGGGGGACCCCAATTCAGTAGATAAAACAATGACATGCACATGAATGCAATTGTTGAAATCTAAAAATGCTGTTTTGTATTTAAAGCAAACGTATACTGTGATGTTACACTATACAATTGTTTAGGCTCATCACAGTAATTCCATCTGAGCCTTGAACTTCCAGCGCTCTGATGCTTGACTGGTCTATTTCCATGACCCGGGACAGCATACTACTACGTCATTGGTTCAACACTCTAAATCATACAGGACTTAGGCTACTCAGTACTCCTTCACTCACCAGAGCCTTTCCCCAAAAGACTATCTACCCTCCCTCCAGAAAACCAGTACTCAGATGCCATGTGACCCCTGTCCTGTGTAGCTTAGTCCAATGTTGAAAATATCCCTGGGGAACCCGAGGAGCCATGTCTGTGTAAACATTGATTAAATGAAATTGTATTTGTCACTTGCTTTTTAAACAACAAGTGTAGACTAACAGTGAAATGCTTACTTACGGTGTCCTTCTCAACAATGCAGAGAGAAAAATAATAGAAAATAATCACATGAGGAATAAATACAGTGCCTTGCGAAAGTATTCGGCCCCCTTGAACTTTGCGACCTTTTGCCACATTTCAGGCTTCAAACATAAAGATATAAAACTGTATTTTTTTGTGAAGAATCAACAACAAGTGGGACACAATCATGAAGTGGAACGACATTTATTGGATATTTCAAACTTTTTTAACAAATCAAAAACAGAAAAATTGGGCGTGCAAAATTATTCAGCCCCCTTAAGTTAATACTTTGTAGCGCCACCTTTTGCTGCGATTACAGCTGTAAGTCGCTTGGGGTATGTCTCTATCAGTTTTGCACATCGAGAGACTGACATTTTTTCCCATTCCTCCTTGCAAAACAGCTCGAGCTCAGTGAGGTTGGATGGAGAGCATTTGTGAACAGCAGATGTTCTTTCAGTTCTGGTGTACAGCTTTCATGGAAATATGAACAAAGGCAGTGCTTCACTTTTTCTAATGTCACTAATCTAGGAAAAGTCATCAAATTTTCTCTGCTGTTACATATAGTGGCGGTTCATTTTTGACCCTTAAGACAACACATGGGTTAAGCAGCACCTCTGATGCACCCTGACGGAACACTGATATTGTCAATGAGGCCATTTATCACCCAGTACTTAAAGCCTGCAACAAGGTGGTGCGCAACAGGGCTGTGTCTCGAGCACGCTACTTTTGGAATTTCCCCTTTCTATTTATTTGTCTATTTTTGACAAAGGCACAGTGAACCCTTGTCAGACCTCCATTGTGGATGAGAATAATTCATCTTCGAGTGAGGAGAGCGGATGGGGGGAGACAAAGCACCGGAGCTATTAGGACTGTGGAGGAGGAGCGGGGTTACAGATTGGGGGGAGATGGAAGTCCCCTCTGCTAGAACTTCTGGCAGATGATCATTAGCGCCTCAGGTTTGATTGATATGGCACATTTCCGATGGCAGGTGCGCGACTCGTCTAAACACCGCCATGCCTGGTGATTATTCTAATTTTAAGATGCATCTGGTGGAGTACACTCACTCAAAATGTGTCATTTAAACTGTATATTAATGGCGCAATGTTTTGGATATGAGCCAGGGGAAAGCTGGCCCAATTCACATGGCATATCATTCAAATCAAACTCTAAAATTGATCCTGGTACGTGATGAATGGAGAGTAGGTCAAGGTCAGAAGTAGGTCAAGGCCGACTATTTGAGAGAAAATAAAATAGTTGGACCTTCACAGACATGTTGGATGGTACCTTTTCTGTGTTTAGACTGATTCTACATTTCACTGTTAAAATGAAGTGAAATAGGGAGTTGTTTTTGCTCCAGAGCAGCAATCAAGAGAATGTATGGCGCAGAGCGGCTCTGTTCATTCGAAAAGCTGTATATCCATTTCATAGAGTCTAAGGCGATTGTGCTGTAGTTTTAATTAATAAGGTTTAGGAGGAAGAACTGTTCAGTTCAGTGGTGAGACAGATTCTTTAATTTGGTTAATACTTTTAGCTAGGCAGGGAACATGTTTATCTGTCTGAGACTTTTCCTTGAAATGGAATATGGCCTTGTCATTGGATAATTTTCTATTTTATTCGCAAGAAAACATTGGAATACGGCATACATTTCAAGAGACAATGCTAACCGGATACACATCCTCCTCAACCAGGACACTTATTTAAGCCTTTACAGATTGCCTGGCATTTGGATGCTAATGCATGAAAGGAAACGCACTATATCTGAAAACCATAAGCATCTACCTGTGATTTCAATTGATGTGATGCATTTGTTTGGTATGTGATGGTGTCTGATGGTATCGTGGAAACCAAACTTGCTTCCATAGCAAGATCATGTGTTCAGTTGATTTCACCTTGACTGTGCTCTGAACCCTGCTTGGGTAACATTGTGAAAGGGGGAATAGATTTGCATTGAAACTCTATAGAAATAACAGTACATCATCAGACTGTTATATTCCAAACACAGAGAGAGAGGCAGAGGAGGAGAGAAAGGCAGAAATGTCAGCCAATTTAACGTCATCAGAGCTGAAGATCTTTATCGTAAGATCTGCCTTTGTTCCTATCCTACTTGACCTCCATCACATTCTCCTAGAATCTCTAGAAAGACAGCCAAACATAGCTATCATCTGAAACTATCTCCCAAGTTATTGATGGTTGCCCTTTGCTAAAGATAATGACACAGCCTTTTCCTCTATCTCAACCATCTCTGGCATGTCCCTCTGGCATGTGACATGGGAAGTCTTTGCCACCAGCCTCAACCCGTCGCCAGTACGCAGTCAATATGTGGCATCCAGACTGCCATGAGGGCACACATTTGTCACAATGGATTCCCTGCCAGAAGTGAGTCACAGATGTTTATTTTGTGACGTGACATCAACGCCAATTCTGACAGGCATGTGCTAGGGCAGAACTGCCCGGCTCAATGCCAAGATGGTACCAAATGGCAGCCGAAATGCAAAGACCTCTACGCTCTAATACAATCTCACAGTAGGCTAGCGAAGCCAATTAGGCAGAGACTATGTTCATGAGCACCATTCAAAATGATCACCTGCTGTCTGACTGGATAGCAATTCATAAAATGTAGCTGATGCTTGATGCCATGATTTTTCCTACCTTGTCTGTTGATGAGTATCCTGTATTATTGTCGGTGTTATACGCTTAACAGGATATCCAGCCAACCGTACCTCCTTGCCTGTCCAAATAAAATATTAAAATATTGATAATTTATTTGACCGAGACGTGCGCCAACAGAAAGACGGATCAATCTCAGATAAATGATCAGAGCAAGCGAAACAGAACCCCTCTGTCTTACTACTGTCATTTGGACTGCTCATGAATTTAAACAAATGATTCCTCTGCCAGTCATGCCCCCCCTCCGTCCTTGACTTTTCTTAAATATGTCTATAAAACACGTTGTTATAACCACTTCTATGAGGGCATGTGATTTTTGTATGGTTTCCCCCCCATTGCCCCTCCTTCTCCCGACATTCCTTCTCCAGATAGTTGAAGGTGCCATGCCAATGGCCGGCCTTAGGAGGCCAGCCCATAACGTACCTCCTTGTCTGTCCAAATAAAATATAAATAAAATATTGAAATGTTGTTAATTTATTTGACCAAGATGAGCGCTGACAAAAAGACCCATCATTGTCAGATAAAGCATCCGAGCAAGCAAAACAGTGCCAGTATGTGTAGCCCATGTATCTGATGCTGCCTGGACATTTTATTTTTTTGCCAGACCGCATCAAATACATAGGGCTATATATTGTAAGACAAAACAGCGCTGTTTCAGATACTATTTTGGACTAATGTGCAAAGGTAACCTACTTTTTGAAGTGATTTGTTTTATAATCAGATGAAAATATCATGACTGGTTGTGTTCATGCCGCTTTCAAAGGGTAGGCTAATACATTTGTACAGTTAAAATGACATGTCATTACTATAAAACACACAAAAAAAAGTCATGCCCCCCTCCGTCGTTGACTTTTCCTATGTAACTACACACTGCCATTGTTAAAATCTTAATATCATAAACAGAACTGGTGATATAGACAGAGGCCAATTATTCTATGGTTTTCCTTGTTGCCCCTCCTCTTGACAGTAGGAACAGTCCCCTCCTTCTACAGATAGTTGAAGATGACATGCCCAGCTGAAAATCACCTCGATAATTGCCTCGAAAGTGAAACTAAACTATCGTGAAACTAATTTCACACATAATAACAGCTGAAATAAATGAAGTAGGCTAAAGTATGATGGCGGAGAATGGATGAGTTGATGAGCGAGGGGAAGCGAACGATGCATAATTATGTAATCACCCATTGTGAATGAAGAACAGGGCGGGCCATTCTATTGTATCGATCTATTCTAATTATAATGTCAGTCCACTCTTGCCTACTTGGAGTACACAGTGAGAGCGTGCATAATTTACCATGGCAAGAAGACCAAGACTAATGAATGCACTCATTAGCGTTGTTACAAAATTTGAATGAAAACGACTCCAAGGGTGGGGTAGAAATTAATCATGATGGGTATTCTTCTGATTCTGAGCCTCAACCTGAACCTATACCTCTGAGGCCTAAGAGCAAAAAAGTCAGAACTGTGTGCACTGAGCTGGTGCCCACACCACAACCAAATATAAAGGTGAGACAGCCGTTTGTAATAGAACAAGCCGTTGAGAATTCTACAGGCCATTATCAGCACAAAATGTCATCACTGAGGCCTCCCGGGTGGCACAGTGGTCTAAGGCACTGCATAGCAGTGCTAGCTGTGCCACCAGAGATTCTGGGATCAAGTCCAGGCTCTGTCGCGGCCGGCTGCGACCGGGAGGCCCATGGGGCGGCGCACAATTGGCCCAGCGCCGTCCAGGTTTGGCCAGCAGGGATATCCTTGTCTCATTGTGCACTAGTGACTCCGGTGGCGGGCCAGGCGCAGTGCACGCTGACCAGGTCACCAGGTGTACAGTGTTTCCTCCAACACATTGGTGCGGCTGGCATTCGGGTTGGATGGCCATTGAGTATAGCTTTCATTGTTTAGGCCAGGTGACATGGACATGCACCAACTGATAACTTTCTTTTTGACTGCTGTCTAATCAACACTTATATTCATAATGTTATTATTGCTTTCATGAAGATGTTTTAAATAGTATCAAGCACACTTGGTCCTTATAATGAAGTTTAGGCAGGCTACTGATGTTTTTTCCTCATTTTCATCTTGCTGACAGAGCATCTTTCTGACCGTGTATCTTGCTGACCATGTATCCTGCTGACCGTGCACCTTGCAGACCATGCTTCCTGCTGACCGTGCACCTTGCTGACCATGCTTCCTGCTGACCGTGTGTCTTGCTAACCATGCATCTTGGTGATTGGGGTATTTCTTTTTATTTTGTTGTTAAAAAATGAATTATAACAGGTTCCATCTCCAATGCTTTCTGTTTCATAGTTGTAACAAAAGCACTCCACAAAATATTGAATACTTAATTATATATATATATATATATATATATATATATATATATATATATATATATATATATTTTACATATATCCACATAGGAGGTCTCGTGAAAAAAACGTGCCCCCCTGTAGAAATGAAATGCCTGTACAAAATACTCGTTCTGGCACCGCCTGGCTGTGCCCCAGTTGATAAACACTCCGATATTTGCCTCTAATCTGAAACTCAACCTGATCCTCAAAACTGAGGCCCCACAAGGGTGGGTACTCAGCCCCCTCCTGTACTCCATGTTCACCCATGACTGCGTGGACATGCACACCTCAAACTCAATCAAGTTTGCAGACGGCACAACAGTAGTGGGCTTGATTACCAACAACGACGAGACAGCCTACAGGGAGGAGGTGAGGGAACTCTGAGTGTGGTGTCAGGCAAACAGCAGCGGGAGCCCCCCACTATCCAAATCGACGGGACAGCAGTGTAGAAGGTGGAAAGTTACGTTTCTCGGCGTACACATCACGGATAAACTGAAATGATACACACACGCAGACAGTGTGTTGAAGAAGGCACAACAGCGCCTCTTCAACCTTGGGAGGCTGAAGAAATGTGGCTTGTCACTTAAAACTCTCACAAACGTTTACAGATGAACAACTGAGAGCATCCTGTCGGGCTGTATGCATCACCCACAACCGCAAGGCTCTCCAGAGGGTGGTGCAGTCTGCACAATGCCGGGGGCAAACTACCTGCCCTCCAGGACACCTACAGCACCCAATGTCACAAGAAGGCCAAAAAGATCATCAAGGTCAACAACCATCGAGCCAATGCCTGTTCACCCCGCTACCATCTAGAAGGTGAGGTCAGTACAGGTGCATCAAATCTGGGATCGAGAGAAAGAAGATGTTTCTCACTCTCAAGGCCATCAGACTGTTAAACAGACATCACTAACACAGAGAGGCTGCTGCCTATATACAGACTCGAAATCATTGGCAACTTTAATAAATTGATCACTAGTAACTTTAATAATGCCACTTTAATAATGTTTACATATTCATCACATATGTATATATTGTATTTTATACCATCTATTGCATCTTGCCTATGCCGCTCGATCATCGCTCATCCATATATTTATATGTAGATATTCTTGTTCCATTCCTTTAGATTTGTGTGTATTAGGTAGTTGCTGTGGAATTGTTAGATTACTTGTTAGCTATTACTGCACTGTCGTAACTAGACGCACAAGCATTTCACTACACTCTCAATAACATCTGCTAACCATGTGTATGTGACCAATAAAATTTGATTTGAACTAATTTCACACATAACAGATTAAATAAATGAAATAAAGTATGATGGGGAGAAAATGGGAGAATGGGTGAGTTAATGAGCGAGGGGAAGCGAACGATGCATAATTATGAATGAAGAACAGGGAGGCCATTATATTGTATTGATCTATTGTAATTAGAATCTCTAAATATTATGTAAGCCTACCTTATATCAGTCCACTAAATCCAAACAGTCTTATCAGTCTACTCTGGCCTACTTGTACATTATCCTAGGGGCGCTGGAAGACACAATGTAAGTAACTTAATTTATGTCCCTCTTACTGCCCTGAATGCCTCTTCTGATCCCGTGCTTATCTGGGCTCCCGAGTGGAGCAGTGGTCTAAGGCACTGTATCTCAGTATAAGAGGTGCCGCTACAGTCCCTGGTTTGAATCCAGGCTGTATCACATCCGGCTGTGATTGGGAGTCCCATAGGGCGGCGCACAATTGGCCTAGTTAAATAAAGGTTAACTAAAAAAATGTATAAATAAAAAAATCCCACAGCTATTGTATGCAGTAATCATGTGTCTATAAACCAGAGTGATACTGTTAGCACTGAAGCAGTGTGCCCTAGTAGGAAGTCCACTGTGTGCCGCTCACCCTGCACTAACATGAGCATGTCTGCTTTTGCTAAGCTTCCCAGTAAAGCAATGAAAACAATCAAGCATCCCAGGAAAGTGCTAAAAATACGAAATCAGTAATTTGCTAGTAACAGATGACATTCATATTGTGACAATCTCTGTCATATATGGTTATGACATTAACAGAAAAGCCAAAGGTGGACGTGTTGCCGTTTATATTCAGAACCACATTCCTATAAAGCTTAATGGAGATATCATGCTAAATACTGTTGACGTAATATGGCTACAGGTTAATCTGCCTCACCCAAAGCCTATACTGGTGGGAATTTGCTATAGACCACCAAGTGCTAACAGTCAGTATCTGGATAACATGCTTGATAATGTATGTGAGAGGTATATTTTCTGGGTGATTTAAATATTGACTGGCTTTCATCAGGCTGCCCACTCAAGAGAAAGCTTCAAACTGTAACTAGTGCTTCCAACCTGGTTCAGGATATCAGTCAACCTATTAGTGTAGTGACAAAGAGCACAGGAATTAAAATCATCAATATGTATTGATCTGATCTTTACTAATGCTGCAGAAATGTACTTCAAGTCATTATTCAAATCCATTGGATGTAGTGATCACAATATAGTAGCCAAAGCTAGGAAAACCAAAGTTCCAAAGGCTGGGCCTAAAATAGTGCATAATAGGTCACACTACAACTTTTGTAGTGATTCCTATGTTGTTGATGTAAATCATATTTGTTGGTCTGTGGTGTGTAATGAGGAGCAACCAGATGCTGCACTTGACACATTTATTAAATTGCTTATCCCAGTTACTAATAAGCATGCACACATTAAGAAAATGACTGTAAAAACTGTTAAATCCCTGTGGATTGATGAGGAATTGAAACATTTTAAGGTTGAGAAGGATAATGCATAAGGAATGGAAGATAAGTCTGACTGCACAACTGATTGGCAAATGTTGCAAATTGAGAAATTGTGTGACTAAACTGAATAAAAAAAAGAAGAAACTACAGTACGGAACAAAGATAAATGACAAACAATGATAGTAAAAACTTTTGGAGCACCTTAAATTACATTTTGGGAAAAAAAGGAAAACTCAGCTCTATCATTCATTGAATCAAATTGCTCATTCATCACAAAACCCACTGATATTGCCAACTACTTAAATATTTTTTATTGCCAAGATTAGCAAACTTAAGCATGACATGCCAGTAACAAATGCTGACACTACACATCCAAGTATAACTATTGTAATTTTTAATTCCGTAAAGTTTTGTCTATCAACAATGACAAGCCACTGGGGTCTGACAACTTGAATGGAAAATTATGGAGGATAATAGCGGATGATATTGCCACACCTATTTGCCAGCCATTGTGTCAGTCATTGTTGATCAATTGTCTTCCTTAAAGTATCACAATACAAAAATACTTAAACAGGACTCTTAAAGAATTTAAATTTGAATGTTCATTTTATTTTTTGATCACAGAAACAATGAGAAAATATGGAAAAATAAATAAATAAAATGTTCATTATATAAAGCAGCCCATGTAATCATCTGCCACAATCGGTGTTTTTGGGACCACATCATGACTATTGTCCTGCTAATAGCCCTTGTGAAAACATGTTTTCAAATGGCCTCCAGTGCCAACAGAAGTTCCTTACTCCCCCCCCCCTCCCCCTCCACTTGCCTCTTCCATTTATTCCCATAGTAATTCATTATGGTATGCATTGCAAATGATGGAATAAACTGGGTCAAGATGCCAGCAGAGTAAGTAGACATTTAAGTAGTAAAATAAAGGTTAAATAAAAATAAATAAATAAGACCTACAACACTTTTAAAAGCACATTTCTCAACATTAGTGAGACTCATGTCGCCTACTGTAGGCCTACAGTATATCTAAAAATTCTCTACATGTAGGTTTCCTGATTTAAACCCAATCAAACTTTTTGCAACTAAAATGTAGTTGAAATAATCATCTGCATGTTTGCCTGGCATGGATTGTGACTCCATCTCATTCCTCACCCTCTTCAACTCCACCTAACTCTCCACCAATTATTACATTTAAAGGATTGGAGGATCCTATATTAAAATCTAAGGGGCATCGTTAGGGCAAATCTGATGTGAGAATATCTAATGGGCTTTTATATAATTATAATGCATGGTTAATAATAATAATAATAATTGCTTTGTTTAAAAAATAACAAGATTTTGGAGATGATGTCATTTCAAATAACCTAAAGTGAGCGATTGTAATCTGAAAAAAGAGAAAAAGGCTATTCTTGAACATGAAATGAGACATTCTTACTAATTTGTAAATATAGCCAGTTTGTTATTTATAATTATTTGTTTCTGTTTTTAGAGGGAGAGAAACCAAAATCCCACCGTGCCTATTTTTGGGAAAATCGTCAGTCCACATGTCAAGTGAAATTCCCCCACTGTATTTATCCAAGTTCTCTCTTAACTCCAGGACCACCCACAGTTTTTGTTGTTGATGCCTGATGAAGGACTCTAGTGCCAGAGGAGAGACTCTCGGACTGAAAATGCCTCCATTAATTGCTACAGTTTAGACTACCGATAGATCAGCGTTCTAATTCCCCTTGTGATAGTGCAGTGCAATGACAGAATGCCACCATCTACCACAAACAGTCGCAGCATAAACTCGTAACTTTAAAAACTTCTTAGGGCTAGGCCCCTTTTTTCTGAATTAACGCCTGAATGACGTGCCCAAAGTAAACTGCCTGTTGCTCAGGCCCTGAAGCCAGGATATGCATATAATTGGTACCATTGGAAAGAAAACTTCAAAGTGTTTGTAGAATTGATTTAACTAATGTAGGAGAATATAACACAATAGATATTCTAGGAGAAAATCCAAATAAAAACCAACCTGAATTGTTTTGTTGAGAAAGACCATGCTCTTACAATGGCAAGTATAAAATTTGCTCCCAGGATGCCGACAGAGATGGCCGCCTCACTTTGCGTTCCTAGGAAACTATGCAGTATTTTGTTTTTTTACGTGTTATTTCTTACGTTGGTACCCCAGGTATCTTCGGTTTCATTACATACAGTCGGGATGAACTACTGAATATAAGAGCAACGTCAACTCACCATCATTACGACCAGGAATATGACTTTCCCGAAGCGTTACCTTCCACCAAGGACAATGGATCAGATCCCAGCCGGCGAACCTTAACAACGTCGCCGTAAAAGGGGCAAACAAAGCGGTCTTCTGGTCAGGCTCTGGAGACGGGAACATTGCGCACCACTCCCTAGCATACTACTCGCCAATGTCCAGTCTCTTGACAACAAGGTTGATGAAATCCGAGCAAGGGTAGAATTCCAGTGAGACATCAGAGACTGTAACGTTCTTTGCTTCACGGAAACATGGCTCACTCGAGAGAAGCTATCGAAGTCGGTGAACCCAGCTGGTTTCTTCACGCCTTCCGCTGGCAGAAACAAGCATCTTTCTGGTAAGAAGAGGGGCGGGGGTGTATGCCTTATGATTAATGAGACGTGGTGTGATCATAACAACATACAGGAACTCAAGTCCTTCTGTTCACCTGACTTAGAATTCCTCACAATCAAATGTCGACTGCATTATCTACCAAGAGAATTCTCTTCGATTAAAATCACAGCCGCATATATTCCCCCCCAAGCAGACATATCGATGGCCCTGAACAAACTTTATTTGACTCTATGTAAACTGGAAACCACATATCCTGAGGCTGCATTCATTGTAGCTGTGGATTTTAACAAGGCTAATCTGAAAACAAGACTCCCTAAATTCTATCAGCATATCGGTTGTGCAACCAGGGCTGGTAAAACCCTGGATCGTTGTTATTCTAACTTCCGCAACGCTTATAAGGCCCTCCCCCGCCCTCCTTTCGGAAAAGCTGACAACGACTCCATTTTGTTGCTTCCAGCCTACAGACAGAAACTAAAACAAGAAGCTCCCGCGCTCAGGTCTGGTCAACGCTGGTGCGACCAATCTGATTCCACGCTTCAAGACTGCTTCGATCACGTGGATTGGGATATGTTCCGCATTGACGAATATAGTGATTCGGTGAGCGAGTTCATTAGAAAGTGCATCGGCGATGTCATACACACAGCGTCTATTAAAACATTCCCAAACCAGAAACCTTGGCTTGATGGCAGCATTCGAGCGAAACCTAAAGCGTGAACCACTGCTTTTAATCGGGGCAAGGTGACCGGAAACATAACTGAATACAAACAGTGTAGCTATTCCCTCCGCAAGGCAATCAAACAAGCTAAGCATCAGTATAGAGACAAAGTAGAGTTGCAATTCAACGGCTCAGACACAAGAGGTATGTGGCAGGGTCTACACTCAATCACGGATTACAAAAAGAAAACCAGCCCTGTCGCGGACCAGGATGTCTTGCTCGCAGACAGAGTAAATAACTTCTTTGCTCGCTTTGAGAACAATACAGTCCAACTGACACGGCCCGCTACAAAAACCTGCGGACTCTCCTTCACTGCAGCTGACGTGAGTAAAACATTTAAATGTGTTAAACCTCGCAAGGCTGCAGGCCCAGATGACATCCCCAGCCGTGTCCTCAGAGCATGTGCTGGCTGGTGTGTTTACGGACATATTCAATCAAACCTTAGTCTGCTGTTCCCACATGCTTCAAGAGGGCCATTATATTTCCTGTTCCCAAGAAAGCTAAGGTAACTGAGCTAAACGACTACCGCCCCGTAGCACTCACTTCCGTCATCATGAAGTGCTTTGAGAGACTAGTTAAAGACCATATCACCTCCACCCTACCTGACACCCTAGACCCACTCCAATTTGCTAACTGCCCCAATAGGTCCACAGACGACACAAACGCAATCACACTGCACACTGCCCTAACCCATCTGGACAAGAGGAATACCTATGTGAGAATGCTGTCCATCGACTACAGCTCAGCATTTAACCCCATAGCACCCTTCAAACTCGTCATCAAGCTCGAGACCCTGAGTCTCGACCCCGCCCTGTGCAACTGGGTACTGGACTTCCTGATGGGCCGCCCCCAGGTGGTGAGGGTAGGTAACAACATCTCCACCCCGCTGATCCTCAACACTGGGGCCCCACAAGGGTGCGTTCTGAGCGCTCTCCTGTACTTCCTCTTCACCCACGACTGCGTGGCCATGCACGCCTCCAACTCAATCATCAAGTTTGCAGACAACACTACAGTGATAGGCTTGATTACCAACAACGACACGACGGCCTACAGGGAGGAGGTGAGGGCCCTCGGAGTGTGGTGTCAGGAAAACAGCAGAGGGAGCACCCCCCTATCCACATCGTCGGGACAGTAGTGGAGAGGGTTGTAAGTTAAGTTCCTCTGCGTACAAATCACGGACAAACTGAATTCGTCCACCCACACAGACAGCGTTGTGAAGAAGGCGCAGCAGCGCCTCAGGAGGCAGAAGAAATTTGTCTGGTCACCAAAAGCACTCACAAACTTCTACAGATGCACAATCGAGAGCATCTTGTAGGGCTTTATCACCGCCTAGTACGGCAACTGCTCTGCCCACGACCGTAAGGCTCTCCAGAGGGTAGTGAGGTCTGCACAACGCATCACCGTGGGCAAACTACCTGCCCTCCAGGACACCTACACCACCCGATGTCACAGGAAGGCCATAAAGGTCATCAAATCAAATCAAATTTGATTTGTCATCAAGGACAACAACCACCCGAGCCACTGCCTGTTCACCCCGCTATCATCCAGAAGGCGAGGTCAGTACAGGTGCATCAAAGCTTGGACCGAGAGACTGAAAAACAGCTTCTATCTCAAGGCCATCAGACTGTTAAACACCCACCACTAACATTGAGTGGCTGCTGCCAACACACTGACAATGACACTGACTCAACTCCAGCTCACTTCAATAATGGTAATTGATGTATACATTTTTTTATCACTAGCCACTTTAAACAATGTCACTTAATATAACGTTTAATACCCTACATTACTCATCTCATATGTGTATACTGTACTCGATACCATCTACTGCATCTTGCCTATGCCGTTCTGTACCATCACTCATTTATATATCTTTATGTACTGTGGCAAACCTCTTCAAGGTTAGGAGCATTTGTCACAAACTAAGTGGTAAACTGTCACCAAATCAGTTCTTTCGAACAGGACAGTACCTGTGTGTTTGTTTCTCCGTCCTGGTCCACCCAGGCCATAGGCGAGGTCAAGGATAGCAGGGTTCGGTACACGAATCGGGTTCTCGGTAGGTCCAGGTCCAAACGCCAACAGGTAAGTCCAAAACAATCCAGCTCATACACGGTAAATCCAGCCAATCTCTATAGTCTCTTTCTCTATTGTTCATAGCTCCTTCCAGCACTCTCTTCCCTTCTTCCTGGTTTTTCTTGACCCTTTATCTGTGGGTCGGCTCCACCTTCTGAGGGTTCCCCTTGCTTCTGGGACTTGTAGTTTTGGCGGTCAGCCATTTTGTGATCTGTAGTTCTGACAGGGGTGGCCATTTTAGTGATCGGGCAGAGCCCGTTTATTAGTTCTGCTCTCACATATCTGCCACTTATCACTCGACCCCCTTCTTTGCCACAGTACATATTCTTTATGCCTTTACACTTGTGTGTATAAGGTAGTAGTTGTGAAATTGTTAGGTTAGATTACTCGTTGGTTATTACTGCATTGTCGGAACTAGAAGCACAAGCATTTCGCTACACTCGCATTAACATCTGCTAACCATGTGTATGTGACAAATAAAATTTGATTTGATTTGATTCCTATGGCTTCCACAGGGTGTCAGCAGTCTATGTACAAGGTTTCAGGCTTTTAACTTCTAAAACAAATAAGAAATATCAGTTTTAGTACAGGGACACAGTCTTGGAAAATAGTGTTGGCACACCATGAAGACAGGGTGCACCTGCTAACATTGGTTTCCTATTGAACATACTTATTTCCGTAAGAAATATTATAGTTTGATTATATTTTAGGGTATCTGAGGATTTTTTTTTTTTACTTGTTGAAACAAAGTTTAGGGGTAGATATTCAGATACCTATCTTGGTAAGTTGAACAAGTGGATTACTCAAATCGATGGCACCAACTAAACAGACTTTTTGGATATAAAGAAGGATTTTATCTAACAAAACAACACTACATGTCATAGCTGGGACCCTTTGGATGACAAACCAGAGGAAGATTTTCAAAAAGTAAGTGAATATTTAATCGCCATTTGTGAATTTATGAAACGGTGCCGGTGGAAATATTTTGATGTGGGGTGCCGTCATTAAACAATCGCATGGCATGTTTTCACTGTAATAGCTACTGTAAATCGAACAGTGCAGGTAGATTAACAATGAGTTAAGCTTTCAACCGATATAAGACACTTAAATGTACCTAAATGTTTAATATCCATCATTTTTATTATTATTTATTTGTATTGCTCGCCCTCCAGTATCACCTGAAGGTGTCCCGCTAAGGTGTCCCTTAAGAAGGAAGAACCACTGTACCAGCATGTCATGTGCAGCCTTTACTCCACACACAGAGATGCATACAAAGCTCCCCCTTGCCCTCCATTTGACAGATTTAAACATAATTATATCATCCTGATTTCTGCTTACACGCAAAAACTAAAGCCAGAAGTACCAGTGGCTCGCTCAATATGGAAGTGGTCAGATGACGCAGATGTTACGCTACAGGACTGTTTTGCACAGACTGGAATATTTTCTGGGATTCATCCAATGGCATTGAGGAATGTACCACCTCAGTCACCGGCTTCAACAATAAGTGCATCGATGACGTCATCCCTACAGTGACTGTACATACGTACATATCACAACCATCCGCACCGAGCTAAAGGCTAGAGTTGCCGCTTTCATGGAGCGGGACACTAATTTGGATGCTTATAAGAAATCACACAACGCCCTCAGATGAACCATCAAACAGGCAAAGCATCAATACAGGACTAAGATTGAATCCTACTACATTGGCTCTGACACTCGTCGGATGTGACAGGGCTTGAAAACTACAAAGGGAAACCTGTTGCAAGCTGCTGCGAGCTGCTGCGAGCTGCGAGCTGCCTAGTGACGCGAGCTTACCATACGAGCTAAATACCTTTTATACTCGCTTCGAGGCGTGCAACAATGAAGCATAAATGAGAGCACCAGACGTTTCAGACGACTGTGTGATCACGCTCTCGTTAGCCGATATGAGCAAGGCCTTTAACTTCTCTAGGGTAGGGGGCAGCATTCGGAATTTTGGATGAAAAGCATGCCCAAATTAAACGGCCTGCTACTCGGACCCAGAAGATATGATATGCATATAACTGGTTGATTTTGAATAGAAAACACTCTAAAGTTTCCAAAGCTGTTACAATAGTGTCTGTGAGTATAACAGAACTGATTTGGCAGGCGAAAACCTGAGAAAAATCCATTCAGGAAGTACATTTTTTTGGTTTTGTAGTTTTCTATTCAATGCCATTACAGTATCCATTGACTTAGGACTCGAATTGCAGTTCCTATGCCTTCCACTAGATGTCAAACGCCTTTAGAAATTGTCTCAGGCTTGTATTCTGATAAATGCGGAAGTAAGAGCAGTCTGAATGAGTGGACCCTGACGTGTCACAGAGCTTTTTCATGCGCAATCGTGCCTTTCTTGTCCACCTTTTATATTGACGACGTTATTTTCCGGTTGAAATATTATAGATAATTTAGGCTAAAAAACAACCTGTGGATTGAAAATTAACATCGTTTGCCATGTTTCTTTGAACTTTACGGATACAATTTGGATTTTTTTGTCTGCCTGTTTGGACTGTGTTTGAGCCTGTGGATTACTGAAGAAAACGCGAGAAACAAAACGGAGGGTTTTGGATATAAAGAGTAAGGGATTTATCTCTATTTCTGACTTGTGTAACTCTTCTACTTGGCTGATTACTGTTTGTAATGATTTGTCTGCTGGGCTATGTTCTCAAATAATCATAAGGTATGCTTTCGCCATAAAGCATTTTTTAAATCACAAAGCTCATCACTAAACTTCTTAAGGATGTAGCAGAATACAGTTCCGTGGCAGGAACAGCACACAGCGGAGTTCAGAGCGCCACTTATAGTTTTTGATAAAACTCAAACTGTCATTAAACTTTCATTAAAATACACATTCAAGGTAGTGAATTAAAGCTACACTCGTTGTGAATCTATCCACCAAGTCAGATTTGTAAAATGCTTTTCGGCGAAAGCATGAGAAGCTATTATCTAATAGCATGTAACACCCCAAAAGACCCGCAGGGACGTAAACTAAATAATTAGCATAGTTGTCGCTACACAAACCGCACAAATAAAATATAAAACATTCATTACCTTTGACCATCTTCTTTGTTGGCACTCCTAGATGTCCCATAATCACTATTGGGTCTTTTTTTTTCGATTAAATCGGTCCATATATAGCCTAGATATCGATCTATGAATACTGTGTGAGCAACGGAAAAAAATTGCGTTTTCTAACGTAACGTAATTTTTTAAAATTAAAAACGTAGACGATAAACTTTCACAAAACACTTCGAAATACTTTTGTAATGTAACTTTAGGTATTAGTACACGTTAATAAGCGATAAAATTGATCACGAGGCGAAGTATATTCTTTAGCTGTCCGTCTGGAAATAATGTCCGGAGAAATCTCTACCAAAACATCCGGTCGGAGACCGGAGGAAATCGGCTCCCTAGTTTCGGTTTGACCAAGAAACAAAGCCGAAGCAAATGACAAGACTCTAGACATCGTGTGGAAGCTGTAGGTACTGCAACCTCGACCTCGTTTAATCCGGTTCACCTTGAACAATTCCTGGAAGTAGCGCATGGATATTTTTTTCCATTTTCAGTGATCAGATTTTCCTGCACTTTCCGATGTAACGCACGTTCTGTTATAGTCACAGTCGTGATTTAACCAGTTTTAGAAACGTCTGAGTGTTTTCTATCCACACATACTAATCATATGCATATACTATATTCCTGGCATGAGTAGCAGGGCGCTGAAATGTTGTGCGATTTTTAACAAAAAGCTGCGAAAATTCGCAGCTGCCTTAACAGGTTTTAAGGACCATGGGAAAAAACATCTCCCTCTGCAACTGGATCCTAGACTTCCTGAAGGCCACCCCCAGGTGGTAAGTGTATTCAACAACACATCTGCCACATTAGTCCTCAACACTGGGGCCCCTCAGGGGTGTGTGCTTAGTCCCCTCTTGTATTCCCTGTTCACCCATGACTGTGTGGCCAAACACATCTCCAACACCATCATTAAGTTTGCTGACGACACAACAGTGGTAGGCCTGATCACGACAATGATGAGACAGCGTATAGGGAGGAGGTCAGATACATGGAAGTGTGGTAACACCACGCCGTCAATGTGAGCGAGAAAAGAGATGATCGTGGACTACAGGAAAAGGCAGGCCAAACAGGCCCCCATTAACATCGATAGGGTTGTAGTGGAGGGGGTCGAAAGTTTCAAGTTCCTTGGTGTCCACATCACCAACAAACTATCATGGTCCAAATACAACAACATTAGCAACGCACTCACCATCTTTCCTTGTTTATGTGACATGGACATTTTCCAATTGATGCCATTGCTTGAATATGCACACCATGTAAGCACGAGCTGATAATAATTAACTATTTTTTACCGCTGTCATGTCAACATGTGCATTATAACGCATTATTGCTTTTGTGCTGATTTTCACTATTTATCAAGCACACTTGGTGTTTATAACAATGTTTTCATCATTTGGCCACGCATCTTGCTGACTGTGCATCTTGGTGGTTGTGGTGGTTGCGAGTGCATCCCTTACCCAGAATACTGCATGTTATGTGAAAATCAAATCTATTTGTATGCTGTCAACAATTAACTATTCAACTATTTTGCTCTGAGAGACACACACACACACACACACACACACAGTAACCTGTGATTACTTTGATGAAATATTTTTTTTCTCTCTCTCTCTCCTGGGTTTGTTCTTTCGACGTCCTCTCGTGCATTTTCCATTCTTTCATGGTAGGTTGAGCTTTTCAGGCATTGTCAGACTTGTTTAAATATTTAATAAGACGTGGGAAAGAAACAAAAAGACCAAGTTGAGGGCAGAGTCCCTCCTCAGAAACCTAAGGTATATTTCCCATGAAATGGTGTGCAATGAAGAGGAATAGAGCTAAGGCTGTGTCTGCTATTCACTTATTTTAACCAAATGGTGAGAGTTGTCCCTGGTGACATTTTAACTTGTTCGCCTCCCCAGAATAACTGTACCCAGGTGAATTTGACTAAGCGTGCTCAGTTCAGTGTCTTAAAACCAGCCATGTATGGTCATTATGTGTGGTGAGTGGAGTATTTTTACCTGAGTCATCTACTGTATATGCAATTGGTCACATGTTGAGTAGAGTGGTTGCCATTGGGCTGAAACACAGTCTGTTTCTATACTCATTATAAATACATAACATTACTTGAACTGATACTTGTTTAAATGTCCAAGTACAGTTAATTGGCACAACACTAAGCAAATTTATGTATTAGTCTGCCAATACATATTTCTTAAATTGAAAATCCCCATCAATATCCATCAGTTTAAGCTAGAGATATCTGTTTTTGCATGGGCTGCATCTTAATCCACCGCAACCACCTATGGCGGCCTTCCGCATCTGCGGTGGAACGTGGCCGAGGTACAGCAATGTTTGAGACACCCCGAAAATCGGTCTTCTCACGAAATCATCTGTAATGCCTGAATGGTTTAGCCTACCAACTATTATGACCAATGTATGGAAAGGGGAGACCCTCACGAACACAGTGTTCTCTGTTTTGAAGATAACCGGTAAACACTAGTCTGAAGGTAACTGGTACCGATCAAAAGTTTGGACACACCTTCTCATTCCAGGGTTTTCCTTTATTTTTACTATTTTCTACATTGCAGAATAATATTGAAGACATCAAAACTATAACATAACACATATGGAATCATGTAGTAACCAAAAGAGTGCTAAATAAATCAAAATATATTTTCTATTCTTTCTATTTCTAGATTCTTCAAAGTAGCCACCCTTTGCCTTGATGGCAGCTTTGTACACTCTTGGCATTCTCTCAACTAGCTTCATGAGGTAGTCACCTGGAATGCATTTCAATTAACAGGTGCGCCTTGTGTGCCTTTCCTTCTTAATGCATTTGAGCCAATTAGTTGTGTTGTGACCAGGTAGTGGTGGTATACAGAAAATTGTATTTTATCAAATAGGGCTAAGTCCATAGAACAGCTCAAATAAGCAAAGAGAAACCACACTGTCGTTGAACAACAACAAAAAATGCACAAGTGTTGGTCCCATGTTTCCTGAGCTTAAATTTTCCATACACACAAAAATCGTATTTCTCTCAAATGTTGTGCACAAATCTGTTTACATCCCTGTTATTGAGAATTTCTCCTTTGCCAAGATAATCAATCAAACTGACAAGTGTGGAATATCAGGAAGCTGATTAAACAAGATGATCATTACACAGGTGCACCTTGTGCTGTGGACAATAAAAGGCCACTCTGAAATGTGTCATTTTGTCACATAACACAATGCCACAGATGTCTCAAGTTTTGAGGGAGCATACAATTGTCATGCTGACTGCAAGAATGTCCACCAGAGTTGTTGCCAGATAATTTAATGTTAATTTCTTCACCATAAGCTGCCTCCCAAAGTTGTTTTAGAGAATTTGGCAGTATGTCCACCCGGCCTCACAACTGCAGACAACGTGAAACTGAGGAGTAGTTCTGTCTGTAATAAAGCCATTTGTTAGGAAAAATGTATTCGGATTGGCTGGGCCTGGCTCCCCAGTGGATGGGCCTATGCCCTCTCTGGCCCACCAATGGCTGCGCCCCTGCACAGTCATGTGAAATCTATAGATTAGGGCCTAATTTATTTATTTAGATTTAGTTATTTCCTTATATGAACTTTAACTCAGTCAAATCATTGAAATTGTTGCATGTTGCATTTATATTTTTGTTCAGTGTATATATACAGTATATCTCCTAGATATAGGACAGACACTTCAAAACCTTATTCCTTATGATTTATTTGTTGACTCTCTTTTTGCCATATATGAATGTGTTATTCAATGTGTTTCTATGGGCCAAATTTAATATTTTATATATATTTTTTTACATGTTTTATATATTTTTTATAATACCTACAATTCTAAATGAAATAGCTAAATGATCCATTATCTGAAAATAATTATATACAGTATGTCAGCTTATTGCACCCTGCTTAGATTTACAGGGATTAATTAATTGTGCTTCAAATGAAGAAAAAAAATGTGATGAATCAATAGGTTCACTTCTGAAGTATTTACATAAATGTAAAACTTGAAAAAGGTAACAGTGTAACATGTAAGCTCTATTCAGACCTTGGCAAGTCTTTAATTATAGATGTTTTATGTTAAAGAGTACATATAACCTTGTATCTCTTCTCCCACACACAATGTATTACACAGATGCAGCTCTCGCTGTATGTATGAGACCAGAGGTAGGCCTATGTTACGTACCTAGATCTCTTACAAAGCATAATAAGTAATCGCACAAACATTACATTTCAGCATCTTGTGAGCTGAAGGAAATGAGGATTCACTAATATTATATGCAGTGCCACCACATAGGGGGACAGTGCAGGGCACTGTGTTAACAAAATGGCTCCCCCTTCTGGTCAACACAGACTGAGACCAGCATCACTTCATCACACAGTGCCTGCATCAAGAAAACCTGCATGTGTCACATGTTTGACAGCCCAAAGTGGTGAAGATGTAGGTCGCATTCCCCTGCTCAGACGTTACATGCATCAACCAATGGTTCTCATTGACTGTGCCGTCGGGCACCAGATTGCTATAACATACAATGTGGGTAGCTTGTACTTAAAATACCTATCCAGGAGTTGTAAGATCTGGTATGCGTCAGACACGCCTAGGCAGAGGAACACGCCCGCAGTATTCAAGAGAGGGCAAAGGGAATGGGTAGTAGAGACACAAGCAAGTGCATACATTAACAATTAAATATGTTACTGGACTAGATGGGTGAATCATAAAGGGCAGGTAACACTCAACCATGAAAAATCATCTCCTAAATAAATGGGCAAATCGAACTGATCTTTGGGTTTAACCCACACAGGGGATTAAAGGGACATTTCGCTTCAAAAGCAAAGTCTGTCTGAAGTTTTGTTACACCTCAAAAGTAGAATAATGTTGCAAAATGCCCATGTCCCAGATCATATGTTGTATAGATACAATGTTGAAAATGAATTAAAAAGACAACCAACATATAATTTTCTGATTTTATTCTGTGCATAACTTTACCAATTAATTTAGAGTTGATAGCTGGATCTACCAAGCTGATGATGTGGGACATTGATTCCTCCTGACATCAGACTACTTTTGAGGTCTGAAAAAAAAATCGAACTAACTTTGATTTTAGACAGTAATATCCCTTTAAACAGGCAATCTACAGTTTAAAAAAACAACAAGGCAATCAACCAGCCACTATTTTGGTAAACAGCTGAAGAATGGGGCAAGAGAAATATACCTACTCTCACAGAGCAATGGAGGCAGGGACTGGCCAATCCATGAGAGCTAAACTATAGTTTTAACCATTGTTTTAAGCAGTGGTGTAAAGTACTTTAAAGTACTAGTTAAGCAGTTTTTTGTGGTATCTGTACTTTAATTTACTGTTTCTATTTTTTGCAGCTTTTACTTTAACTTCACTATATTCCTAAAGAAAACTTCGTACATTTTCTGACACCCAGAAATACTCACTACATTTACAATTGCTTAGCAGGACAGGAAAATGGTTCAATTCACACGCTTATCAAGAGAACATAAGAATTTGTTCTTAACTGACTTGCCTAGTTAAATAAAGGTAAAAAAATATAGTAAATAAATAAATAATAACATCCCTGATCATCCCTACTGCCTCTGATCTGGCAGATTCACTAAACACACATGCTTCATTTGTAAATTATGTCTGAGTGCTGGAGTGTGCCCCTGGCTAGCGATAAATAAACAAGAAAATGGTGCTGTTTGGTTTACTTAATGTAAGGAATTTGAAATGATTTATACTTTTACTTTTGATACTTAAGCATATTTCATGAATTATATTTTTACTTTTGACACTTTAGTATATTTCAAATGAAATACTTTTAGATGTTTTGTTAAGTAGTGTTTTACCGGATAACTTTAGTTATTTTCTATTAAGGTATATTAATTGAAAGTATGAGAATTGGATACTTTTTCCACCACTGGTGGTAAGGCTATACAGCTCATTCTCTTATTTAACCTTTATTTAACTAGGAAAGTCAGGTAAGAACAAATTCTTATTTTCAATGACAGCCTAGGAACAGTGGGTTAACTGCCTTGTTCTGGGGCAGAACGCCAGATGTTTACCTTGTCAGCTCAGGGATTCAATCTAGCAACCTTTCATTTATTAGCCCAATGCTCAAACCACTAGGCTACCTGCCACTCCTTATAGCTCTATGCTCACTTTACCTAGTTGTATATAATGTATGTAAACTCCTCTGTCTCTAAATGTTTGGCCAAGCGTCGTCCGGGTTAGGGGAGGGTTTGGCTGGGGTAGACCTAGTTAAATAAAGGTTAAAAAAAATATAATAATTGTATATCACTAGCAGCGCTCTGAGTATCTGTAAATAAACTTGGAGAATAAAGCTGATTCTAATTCTGATACGGATTGTTAAAAACAATGCAGTAAAAGAAGCTTTTAACTTGTGTTCTAATGGGGTACAACAGTTGAACTAACTTCTTGGGGCATGTGTACGTTTTATTCTTCACAGATTACCCCTTTAAGTATTGGAATCAGCCTTGAAGCCATCAGACACTGCTCTTCTGAATTCCAGAAGATGTAGAGAGTATTATAGATTTCCCTTTGGATTCTATTAACTCACGGATATTCAATTTACTCAAGCCTGATCATACATTATATGTGAATGACACTAAAAATGAACTCATCATCAAAACCGATAATGCCTTTACTAGTCTCATTTGCTACATGAAGCTCAGATACAGAGCCGGACGTCAAAATTGTGCTTTGAGATTGCTTCTGTCCATACATGTTCTACGAAACGGTCATCCATGAAACTGTAATCATGTTCGGTCTATTATTGTGCTGTTGGGAAATAACATGAGGAATGGAGCTCTATTAAATCCACGGAATTACGCTGCTCGCTTGTCGCAATCCAATTACTTTGTCACTTTGCTCCGGCTCAAATCCCAACCCCCAGCCTCAATTCATCCAGTGAGGTTAATCTCTGAAATATGTTTGTCTGTACATTTTCAATGAGTCTCAAATCCAATAGCAGAGAGTGCTGTTATAAATAATTACCTAGGTTCCACACTGTACATTACTGTACAGTGCCGTGCAAAGTATTCATTCCCATTGGCATTTTTCCTATTTTCCTACTAGTAATTTAAATGCATTTCTATTTGGATTTCATGTAATGGACATACACAAAAAAGTCAAAATTGGCGATTATTTTTTATTTTTATTACTTGTTTCAAAAAATTATAAAAAATAGAAAACTGAAAAGTGGTGTGTGCTTATGTAGTCCCCCCTTTGCTATGAAGCCCCTAAATACGATCTGGTTCAACCAATTACCTTCAGAAGTCACTTAATTAGTTAAATAAATTCCACCTGTGTGCAATCTAAGTGTCACATGATCTCAGTATATATACACCTGTTCTGAATAGCCCCAGAGTCTGTAACACTAAGCAAGCGGCGCCATGAAGACCAAGGATCTTGCCAAACAGGTCAGGGACAACGTTGTGGAGACGTACAGATCAGGGTTTGGTTATAGAAAAATATCAGAAATTTTGAACATCCCACGGAGCCCCATTAAATCCATTACAAAGAAATGGAAAGAATATGGCAACACAACAAACCTGCCAAGAGAGGGCCGCCCACCAAAACTCACAGACCAGGCAAGGAGGGCATTAATCAGAGAGGCAACAAAGAGACCATATAACCAATATAACCCTGAAGGTCCTGTAAAGCTCCACAGCGGAGATTGGAGTATCTGTCCATAGGACCACTTCAAGCCGTACACTCCACACAGCTGGGCTTTACTGAAGAGTGGCCATAAACAAGCCATTGCTTAAAGAAAGAAATAAGCAAACACATTTGGTGTTCACCAAAAGGAATGTGGGAGACTACCCAACCATATGGAAGAAGGTACTCTGGTCAGATGAGACCAAAATGTTGCTTTTTGGCCATCAAGGAAAACTCTGTCTGGCGCAAACCCAACACCTCTCATCACTCCGAGAACACCATCACCACAGTGAAGCATGGTGGTGGCAGCATCATGCTGTTGGGATGTTTTTCAGTGGCAGGGAGTGAGAAACTAGTCAGAATTGAAGGAATGATGGATGGAGCTAAATACAGGGAAATTCTTGAGGGAAACCTTTTTCAGTCTTCCAGAGATTTGAGACTGGGACGGAGGTTCACCTTCCAGCAGGACAATGACCCTAAGCATACTGCTAAAGCAGCACTTGAGTGGTTTAAGGGGAAACATTTAAATGTCTTGGAATGGCCTAGTCAAAGCCCACACCTAAATCCAATTGAGAATCTGTGGTCTGACTTAAAGATTGCTGTACAGCAGCGGAACCCATCCAACTTGAAGGAGCTGGAGCAGTTTTGCCTTGAAGAATGGGCAAAAATCCCAGTGGCTAGATGTGCCAAGCTTATAGAGACATACCCCAAGAGGTGTGCAGCTGTAATTTCTGAAATAGGTGCCTCTACAAAGTATTGACTTTGGGGGAGGGGGTAAATAATTATGCACGTTTAAGCTTTCGTTTTTTTGTCTTATTTCTTGTTTGTTTCACAAGAAAAAATATTTTGCAACTTCAAAGTGGTAGGCATGTTGTGAAAATCAAATGATACAAACCCCCCCCAAAAATATATTTTAATTCCAGGTTGTAAGGCAACAAATTAGGAAAAATGCCAAGGGGGTGAATACTTTCGCAAGCCACTGTATGTGCATAAGGAGCATCGTGCAAATCTCATTTGAATTTGTAACAGGGATAACATGAGAGGTTATAATTCATCCCACGTACGCTACACAGTCCATAATATGCAAACACGGTGTGGAGGAAATGAGAAGAGTATCTTTCTAGCAAAAACAAATCCTCCTTTTATGCGTATGAGCCAATGAAAGACCAGCTTTGAGCGGACACTGGCACTGTGCCACAAGTGGCATCTCATTGGGGGTTGCTGAGGGGGCCAACAGAGAAACTGGATCCATTGTGTGTGTGTGTTGCTCCTTCAGCCTGCCCCTCCTCTCCCCCAAACAAATTGGTTTGTGGATTTAATGAGCACTTTCTAAAAAATATAACTGCCAGGAGGCATCGAGCTGCAGCTGCCCCACAGTGCTCCAGCCACAGTCCAAATTAGCCGAATAGCTGGACTTGACACGGAACAACAGCCAGCTAAGAGAGAAATGCAGTAACAATTGACATACTGTAATAATAATTCATTACTGTTCTACAGTCTAATTTTGTACATGTGCAACACAATGGAGGAAAGAGTTAAAGTAGTGCACTGTATGCACGTACAATTTGCATCAAAGAGACCTCCAAGAATTGGATCCAAAGTGAAACTGGCACTGCTATACACATTTGTCTCGGAGCCAGATGGCGGTCTGAGAAAATACACTTTATTTCCCACAAAAAAAATCACTTGAACTCGGCTCGACTATCAGCTATCGATGGCAGCCCCATGTCAGGCAGCTCCACTGGGGTTGTTCACCTAGTGTTCCCTGGTAGATTAGCTTCTTCTTTGGCTAATTAGCTTGGCCACCATATCAGTGCCAGTCCTTATCAGCCCGGGGCGTTGTGTTTTCTCTCTCTCCACACCAGAAACACAGTCAGACAGCTCGACCCGAGCTGAGTCCACAGACTGACAGGTCTATCTGTGTATTTATAGATTTTCCTGCAGAATATGTTATCTCATAGTTGTGCCAAAAGCAGTCCTATATGTCAAGGTGAGACTTGCCCAAGGCTTCACATGAACAAATAAAGCAGGTCTAGAACGCTTTTGAAAATTGTCACTGCTCTCTTTCCTGAATATCAAGAACTACTTTACTCTGGTAGTGAGAAATCAGTTCGTTGTTGATATCAATTCCACTCAGTAAATGCAAACCTAAAGGATGTCTGTACATTTCCTTAAACTACAATATGTCTGCAAAATTGAGCCAAACCATTTCTAGAGATACAAGGCTGTTACTAGTGTAGACTTGTACAGCGTACTAGGGTACTAAATTCGTATATGGGAAGGCTGTTACAGGAGTTAGCACTAGGTCTCCAGTCACATAAACCAAATGACAGTTTCCAGTGAACCACTCTACTACTACCAATGCTGCTTTTAGAAGTCTTCCTTTATGTATAATTCATCCACCCTGAACTGAACACATCCCACTCAGTAAAACCACTTACAATGTTGATTCAGTGCTCATATCAAATGAACCACAGTCTAATTCATGTGATCTGCAGCTGGCACATAGTAGTCAGTCTAGTGTAGTCATTCAAAATGCACACCGCTGCCCTCTCAATGGCAACTCAGTCCTAGCACATAGTCATGCAGATCCACTTGGTAATTTCACAGTCAGCTATGATATTATTAGGAAATAAATCATATGGAATTTGAAGCCATTTTAGTTTTAGCTTGCGAGGGGGGGGGGGGGGCGTTAAATGCCATCTGTTATTATATGCTGTACTGCGTGTTCAGATAAATGGTATTGTAGTGACTATACTGAGGGAACAACGGAAACATCTACAGTATGTGTAAAAGAAAAGTGTACAAAGATATTTCCTTCCAAGAAAGCAATGTAAAAAAAAAAGTATGCAAGATTGAATAGCAGCTGCCTCTGTAACCCGATGTGAAATCGCTAGCTAGTTAGCGAGGTGCGCTAATAGCGTTTCAATCGGTGACCTCGCTCTGAGACCTTGAAGTAGTTGTTCCCCTTGCTCTGCAATGGCCGTGGCTTTTGTGGAGCGATGGGTAACAATGCTTCGAGGGTGGCTGTTGTCGATGTGTGCAGAGAGGGTCCCTGGTTCGAGCCAAGGTAGGGGCGAGGAGAGGGACGGAAGCAATACTGTTACACCTCTGAAAGAGGAAATCATTTAATCATATTGCAGCATGGGCTAAGAATAAATGATTTAGTGCATACATATTTGCCTCATGTATTCACTCAAGGCTTCAGGGTTATACAGCCGAGTGCATAACATTGTCTGAATTTAAATTCCTTCACAGCCTATTCAGGTGTACACAGAGTGAATAGAGATCTACCTTTCCAAGCACATCTTGTTATAAATTAAATATTGTTTAAATATTTATTTTAATTTTACTAGGCAAGTCAGTTAAGAACAAATTCTTATTTTCAATGACGGCCTAGGAACAGTGGGTTAACTGCCTGTTAAGGGGCAGAACAACAGATTTTGTACTTTGTCAGCTTGGGGATTTGAACTTGCACCTTTCAATTACTAGTCAAATGCTCTAACCACTAGGCTACCCTGCCACCCCAACGGTCAATCTAAAAATTACATTCAGCTGCTGTGCCATATACATACAGGAAACTGCCAAAATAAAGGAAACACCAACATAAAGCGTCTTAATAGAGCATTGGGCCACCACAAGCCAGAACAGCTTCAGTACACCTGGGCATAGATTATACAAGTGTCTGGAACTCTATTGGAGGTTGTGCAACACCATTCTTCCACAATAAATTCCATAATTTGGTGTTTTGTTGATGGTGGTGGAAAACGCTGTATCAGGCGCCTCTCCAAAATGTCCCGTAAGTGTTCTATTGGTTTAAATAGTTTTCATTCTCATCAAACCATTCAGAGACCACTCGTGCCCTGTAGACAAAATAATGGCCTGCCCAGCATTTTTATAAATGACCTTAAGCATGATGGGATGTTATTTGCTTAATTAACCACAACCAAGAACCACACCCTCATTTACTCAATTGTTTCCATTATTTTGCTTTCCTGTATATACAGTCATCTCCTCAATAATTGACACCCTTGATAAAGATGAGCAAAAAAGAGTGGATAAAATAAACACAAATACTGAGCTATATAAAAAAAATATTTTACAATACTGGATCGTGATTTCAATCACTTTTTCACCTCACCCCTTTTGATCTGAACAAAACTGCCCATACATGTTTGCCCATGGTAGAAATCATCAGAAAGTCACTTTTTTTGCCAAAACATTGAGGAGATAAAGGTGATCAAAGTTGACCCGTTTTGCATACCCCACCCTACCATGAGACATCAATGTCTTCATCACTGGAAAAGAACAACGGTTGATTTTGATATCATATAAAATCTTGTAAACAGGGTTTTCAAAATGTATCATTTCTTGATTATTATTATTATTTCTTTTTTTTGCATTTAATGTCAATGATCTATAGAAACGCATAAACTCAAATTATTATTATTTTTCACATATGTTGTAGCTTAGACCCTATTTTACAAAATCGGAGGTGTTTGTGTTGTGCCTGCCATCGGTTGAGACACAGCATACTCTTGAATACCTACTTGAATACCTACACCATTGGTGTGCATGGCAAAAGAGCTCTATTTTCATGTCATCTGACCATAGCACCGAATCCTATCCAAGTGCCAATGCCATTTAGAAAACTCCAGACATTTACATGTGTTGGATGACATGTTTATAGAGCTCTTTGGCCACGTACACCAGTGGTGGGTTTGGCATTGAAATAAGGATGCATTAAAGCAGAAAAGATCCCCATACCTACTGTAAAATATGGTGGTGGACCTTTGATGTTATGGGACTATTTTGCTTCCACTGGTCCTTGGGCCCTTGTTACGGTCAAAGGCATCATGAACTTTACCCAGGACCAGAACATTTTAGGCAAAAACATGGTTGCCACTGCCAGGAGGCTAAAACTTAGCCATAAGTGGATCTTCCAACAAGACAATAACCCCAAGCACATCAACATACACAACGAAATGGTTAATTTACCACAAAATCTAAATTTTGCAATGGTCATCTCAGTCTCCAGACTTGAACCCCATTTAAAACCTATGGTTTGAATTGAAGAAGGCATTCCATAAGCACAGACAGAGGATATCAACTATCTAGAAAGATTCTGTAAGGAGGAATTGTCTAAGATCCCTCCCAATGTATTCTCCAATCTCATAAAACATTTTAAAAATAGGCACAGTACCTATTTACCTCCTCGCAAGGAGAGTACCCACAGTACCCACAGTACCTCCTCGCAGGGAGAGTACCCACAGTACCCACAGTACCTCCTCGCAAGGAGAGTACCCACAGTACCCACAGTACCTCCTCGCAAGGAGAGTACCCACAGTACCCACAGTACCTCCTCACAAGGAGAGTACCCACAGTACCCACAGTACCTCCTCGCAAGGAGAGTACCCACAGTACCCACAGTACCTCCTCGCAAGGAGAGTACCCACAGTACCCACAGTACCACCTCGCAAGGAGAGTACCCACAGTACCTCCTCGCAAGGAGAGGCGTTGAAAGGTATTGAAAACATGGGTGTCAATACTTTTAACCCCAATTTTGGGAAAAACAATTACTTGTTAAACAAAATCTTTCTCTGAGCAATTGTATTAGTATCAAATAAAATTATTTCCCCTTCTTTTTAGTAGACAATATATCTCAGTATTTGTATTATTTATTTTATACTGTCTTTTTTGCTCACTGTTTTTCACGGTGCCAATCATTTGGGACCTGACTGTACATACACTCCTGCCTCAGGAAATTAAGAAAAATAAGAAATTAATGAAAGGGCCTGACAAACTGAGACTGTCTAATGTCTCCTTTAATGTTTTTCTATGTAGCATTTAGCTCTAGGGGGTCTCATTGAGACCAGGTAATGTCATACAAAGAGAATGCGTAAGACTGTAAAATGGCTTTCATGACCATTAAACTTTGATATAGCGATAAGTAATGCAGTTAAGAGGTTTCCCGGTCTTCCTATCCGAGACCACCAGCCTCACAGATTTAATCTCGAAGATTGATATGCACAGATACGTCCAAAGCCTTTTTCATGATACTACATCACTCTTTTTGTGCCACTGTGACTAGAGTATTCTACCTGGCCACCACTGAGCGTTATTATGGCAAAGCAATAGATACCACTGTGACTGCAACCTAGCTCAGGGTCTTCGAAGAAAATCTAAATTAGACTCCTGGGTGAAACATGTGCCTGGACCGTGAACGATTGGCTCCACCTTCCCACAGCAGCGCAGCAGTGTGTGCCAATGTGTCCCCATTTCCATTTTGTTTTTAAGCTGGAGACTTTTCAGTATTGCTTCAAAGAAGCTCCCACTATTACACACTTGGGGGATTTCGATGGCGATGTCCTGTTTGCGAGTGATGAGGGAAGGGTGGCCAACCTTACCACTAGGTTAGCACCTTCCTCCTCTCATCTTGGAGCAGGACTCCACAGAGAGATGGGCTGGGAGACAGCGTGCACTGGAGTGTAGTGGCGACTGGAGATCAGGTCCACTGGGGAGCCTCCACAGACTGAAAGGCTGTTTGCACCTGTCAGCTCTGAGGAATTCCCAGCCCTTTTTGATTGATTGGGCACCATTCCCTGGGCCATAACACTCATGGCCAAGAACCACATAAGGGTGATGATTAGGTGGTACGGTCCACTAACACATGGGGATATTCTGTTATATTTCTCAACTGTATTATAAAGATGATTCAAGGGCTGATGGGGGGGGGGGTGTATGCGAGGTAGATTGATTGCACAGAAACTCCTATAAGCATTCAATCAAATTAAATTGCATGTGTAGCGAAACAATACCTTACGATACAAAACAGTATGCAACCCCCCCCCCCTCCAAAAAATAAAGGAATTAAGAAATATAGAAATATTAAAATGTCAGAGTCCGGAATATAAATATATCTGTTTATGATGGTGTGTATAGACATTATGGACAGTATATGAATATAAAAGGTGTGTACAGCAGTAGTTATATAGGATGAGCCTTGACTAGAATAAAGTATATACATGTGAAGTGGATAAAACAGTATGCAAACATTATTAAAGTGACATCAGTGCATTTATAAAGCGTTAAATACAATTGTTAATGTAGGCTTAACATTTGACAAGACCTGAATGACTACCATACAATCACACAGACAAAAGCGAAATACATTGATAACCAGGAAATCATAGAAGTTGGAGTAACTGAATTATTCTGGGAAAAACACTTAATGTAGACATTTGAAATGTGTATCTTAGGCTGACTTATTTTTATCCATACCTACGCTGGCTTTTCCAAAGCATTTTTTTTTAACCTTACGTACACCATGTGGTCAAAAACCTCTTCAGAAGAAGTCCAATGCCTGCCAACCAGGACTGATCAATAGCTATTGATCCATCCTGGGCCTTGTAAGACATGAAGTTACTTAGATTTTACTTTGGCTATTGCATGTGAGTGTGGCTCAGGGTAGCTACCCACACATCCAACCTGGCCTCAGTGCAATTCGTAGCATTTTAACATTTAACTACCTCCATTTTGTATGATATGTTACATTACGTTACATACAAATGGAATAGTGGTTATACAATATCGTAGGAAATGGATGACATAAGTTATCATATGTCTTCGAGGACACAGTATTGTATGTCTTTCTGTCACACACTGACCTGAGATATCTCTGTTTTCTTATATTTTGGTTAGGTCACGGTGTGACTAGGGTGCGTACGCTAGTTTTTGTATTGTCTAGAGGTTTTGTATTGTCTAGGGTTGTTGTATGTCTATGTGATTTGTATGTTTATGGTGGTCTGATATGGATCCCAATCAGAGGCAGCTGTTTATCATTGTCTCTGACTGGGGATCATATTTAGGTAGCCATTTCCCTTTGGTGTTTGTGGGATCTTATTCTATGTTTAGTTGCCTGTCTGAGACTAGGCTGCTTGTTGTGTCATAGGAAAATGTACGTTGCTGGTTAGGAGAACTTACAACAAAGGTTAGGAGGTTTAATGCAAAAGGTTCTGAGAATTAGGTTAAGTTTAGGAAAAGGGTTAGCTAAAATGCTACAGTTATCCCCGACATGACTCAAACGCACAACCTTTGAATTACTAGATGGATGTGGTATAGGCCCACTCATCCTCCCGGAGCAACCTCCCTACTTTAGTTTGTCAAAGATGCACTCTCAAACTTTTGTATAATTTCAGCCAGTAGTTTTGAAAGTGGTGCTCATGAGCCAAAACGGGTCCCCATTTTTTGTGTTCTATGGCATCCAATTGTGTACCAATTGTCATCCATCTCTTGTGGTACGTTACAAAGACCATTTGTGCCATATGTTACTAATTTGTTGTGCTTAACGGAGTACATCTTTATGTATCCAGACTATTATTCCGTTTTTAACGTAGTGTAACACAACATACTTAATGGAGGCACAACATTTTTTCGAATTATAGCAAACGTCTGAGTTAGGGGTCCAGTCTGACACATCCTCTAAACTAAATACAGTCAATAATTTCCGCTTAGAGTTACTTTCAGACATTTCAGAATGGTTTCCCCTTGTCATGCACAGTACATTATTCCACAGGCTCTGCCTAAAAGAGCTGCGTTCACATTTCAACCCGTTTGGCACATCAAGTCAATTCCCATTGAGGTTGTTCCAATCATACATTGGTAAGTAAGGACATTGGCCCCAGGGACACAGCTAGTGTGTTGCTGATTCAGCATGCATATCTTCAGAGTCATTTTAGGCCTTGGCACATATCCCCTCAGCCTTCATATGAATCCGTTATTGAATATGTACCATCCCTCAAATAATACATTTTTGCCTCTTTGATAACATCATTCAGTCTAACTATTAATGATCCCCCATCCCTTTAACACTTCCCTCCTAATTGCCTATCTTGAGAAGGTTGCTAGCTCCGTAGTTATGATGGAACAGAAAATGTAGTCCACCCACTCAAGGTTATATGAGGTAGACATGTGGGCGTCTAGAAGAGAAGCCTGATACATAGTGCTTCGTGCTAGTTGCACGCTACGACCCTGCAAGGCATTTTGCTCTGTTCTGCTGCTCTCCAGTTTTCACATGTTCTCATAAAGAAGCGCCACACTTGCACTTTCACCTCAACAGTAATGTGGAAGTAAGCTTTTTAGGTGTGATTGGAAAGTGTATCCTTTTATCTTGAAGGATGGCTATCAGCAGCTTGTATCAGCATCAAGTCATAACATTCCTTCTGGGTGATATGAGTGTCAAATATTGCCCTCCCTTTTATTTTCCCCGAATTGGAGACCAGCCCTTTTAATAATTTAATGTGTTGAGAGTTTGCAGTGACTTTATATGGAAGATAGTTTGTATCATACACTATACTTTGACATCAGTGGCGGCTGGTGGGAGGATCTATGGGAGGACAGGGTCATTGTAATGGCTGGAATGGAATAAATGGAACGGTATTAAACACGTCAAGCATATGGAAACGACATGTTTGACTCTGTTCCCTTTTTTCCATTCCAGCTATTACAATGAACATGTTCTCTTATAGCTCCTCCCACCAGCCTCCACTCTTTAACATGATGTTCTATGGGTTACTGTGCTTCTCAAGCTTGTGTTTCCTAATTGATTTATTGTAAATTCCTCCCCCTTGGCTGGTCTTCTTGGAGAAGGGAGTTGGCCCAGATCTGCCACACCTGGGCCTGATTGACTAATGAGCTACCTGAGCCCCTTATAATGAAACTCCCAGCTCCCTACTGGACTGCTGCTGGAGGAGGAAGACCACGTCACACACCACTGCCGATGACCTTGCAACCAGAGAGGGACCATACATGAGTGATGTTTGAACATGTCTGCGCAGAATGGCTCGCTGCTCATGCATGTTTTCCTCTCTGTGGCCTGCAATGGACTGGACCATGGGCTGGGTGCCACAGACGTTTATGCCAAAGGACGATGAGGAATGACTGCCAAAATACTACCGACAAACAAACGTACCAACAGCAGCTGAGCAACTGACGGGTGGTGGGGGCAGCCATCTTGACGACCTAGAGGAACATGGACCCAGTGGTGTAAAGTACTTAAGTAAAAATAGTTTAAAGTATTTTTACTACAATGAACAAATTTGAAGCAACATGTAAAGTGTTGGTCCCATATTTTAAGAGCCGAAACAAGATCACAGAAATAAATGTTCCATATGCACAAAAAGCTTATTTATCTCAAATGTTGGGCACATTTGTTTACATCCCTTGGCCAAGATGTGTGGCATATCAAGAAGCTGCTTAAACAGCATGATCATTACAGGTGCACCTTGTGCTGGGGACAAAAAGCCACTCTAAAATGTGCAGTTTTGTCACACATCACAAGGCCACAGATGTCTAAGTTTTAAGGGAGCGTCCACCAGAGCTGTTGCCAGATAATTGACTGTTCATTTCTGTACCATAAGCCCTGCACTGTTGTTTGGTTAGCTGGTCTTCTGTAGAACAGTGACTGCACATGTGATGATTATGTATCCCATATGCAGTGATTTGCATTGTGGCCACCAATGGAATGGGTGGAGTGAAAGGCCAGCAACACTCCGTATTATTCAGAGCCCCATGAAATGACACCATACACAATACATGACAAAGTATGTGCACACGTGCTCGTCAAACATCTCATTCCAAAATCATGGGCATTAATATGGAGTTGGTCCCCTCTTTGCTGCTATAACAGCCTCCACTCTTCTGGAAAGGCTTTCCACTATATGTTGGAACATTGCCAAGGGGATGTGCTTCCATTCAGCCACGAGCATTAGGGAGGTTGGGCTCTAATGTTGGGCGATTATACCGGGCTCGTAGTCGGCGTTCCAATTCATCCCAAAGGTGTTCGATGGGGTTGTGCAGGCCAGTCAAGTTCTTCCACACCGATCTCAACAAACTACTTGTGTATGGACCTCGCTTTGTCATGCTGAAACAGGAAAGTGTTGGCAGCAGAGAATCGTCTAGAATGCCATTGTATGCTGTAGCCTTAAGATTTCCCTTCACTGGATTTCCCTTCACTGGAACAGCCCCATACCATTATTCCTACTCCACCAAAAATGTGTTTAATACTTTTTTGGTTACTACATGATTCCATATGTTATTTAATAGTTTATGTCTTTACTATTATTCTACAATATGGAAAAATAGTAAAAATAAAGAAAAAACACTGCAATGAGTAGGTGTCCAAACTTTTGACTGGTACTGTAAGTGTTAATGACCAAATGTGTCTGACATTAAATTAAATACAGCGCCATGCAATATTGAGTCTTTAGGGATGTGTTATGAATGACCGAGAGTGTCTCACTTCCAACAAAATATTACAGGATACTACATAGTGTCAATAAATAGGTGAAGGTTCTGCTGATTTCTGAAGGTTCTCCAATGATCCACAGGTTACTGGTAGGGTGTGAGAGATACTTAAATGGGTTGATAGACCTGCAAAGCTTGTGTTTGTGTGTGTCAGATTTAAGATGATTTGGAGTAGTCCAACCCGAGACTACCTCACCAGGTATTCCTCTTCTGTTCCCATGCTGGAGACCAGGCCTTGATTACAACCCGGTAACAATGGTGCCAACAGTTTGTGGCTGGTCTTTCAGCGGGGCAATGGGTGAGTTTGTCAAAGAACTGACTGGGCCCATCATCACTAGTTAATGTTCAAAAAGTCATAATTGTGTCTTAGCCATGCCCATTTCCACAATGTATCTTCTTAAACTAATCCTAACTAATGAAGGCCCAGTTGGATGAGTTGATCCACCAGACCTTCCGCACATCTGGGCAGAAGTGTCCTGAAATGAGATGTAATGTGACCAACATGACTTCATTTTAGAGAGTATGTCATCCTTCAGCACAACATGTCAACCTTTAGAAAGCACTTGTTTATATCATATTTGACATAGTGGGTTATGTCACATCTGACATTGGTGATTATGTCACACAGTTATGCCACATCTATGAACCCTTCATAAAGCATGACATAGTTATAGATGCTTTGTAACACTTTTGTAGTGCTTATGAAGGAATTATCAAGGCTTTATGAAGCCATGAAGTCATAAGTTGCACGTAATTTAAGTATTTTACTGGGTGACTTTTACTTGAGTCATTTTCTATTAAGGTATCTTTACTTTGACTCAAGTATGACAATTGGGTACTTTTCCCACCACTGCATGAACTATATCTCTGGCATTTGGACAGGTGTGAATGGTGTGAATCCTGCACTTTCCTTAACCTTTACAGTCTTGTCTGTGTAGTGGCCAAACCTGTTTTTTGCAATAGTATAGATTTACCAGACAAGTGTTGATATCCTCCCGGTGGTAATAGAGGGAAACACTCACTATGTCTTGGAGCAGAGCCATAAAATCTTGAATATTCCTTCAAGCCTCTCCCCAGCTCCATAACCTTAACCTCTCCAAGCAGCTTTCGGAGAAGATGGATAGTGCTTCATGTTTCCCAGCTGAGGAGTTCAACTTTGTGCCAGCTGAAATGAAAAGGCTTGAAATCCGAGCACGTGCAGTTCCTCTGATATTGATTTAAAAGCGTGGGATTCAGCGTTTTTTAAACCCTCGAACACAACATGGGAAGCTTTCAAAAACATGCCAAATTGGACATTCTGATCCTAAAGAGAAGTTCAGAAGTGTTAGCCAATTAATGTGGAGGGTTTTATGTCCACTTTGTGATTTTCATTTAAAGTATTCCTATATTTAATCTCAGAGTTAAGTCGTTCATTAACTGTTTTAACATTTTGGGTTTCATCCCATTTGTTACTATGAATCCAAATTTAGCTTCAACCTCAGTCAGACTCAAATCCAGCTGGAACACTTCGAAATTGAGTTCTCTAAACTAAAGGTCTTCTTTAAAATTTAAGCCGCATCTAGCCTAAATCTTCTTCCCTGTGCCTTTAAAGCATGTATGAAAGCCCTCTACAAAAGCACAATCCTAAAACTCATATGTAGATGACATGAATTGGAAGCAGTCACTGCAGCATTAGCTCTGCCTGGGTCTGAGAGAGATTTGGAATCACCAATGCCTACATTGTGAGTGATATCTTTCCATGGGCATAACGTTACAAAGGTGGAGTGTAGTCCCTGCCTGGGGGATTGACCAAGATCAATCTAATCTCCCTCTGTCAGAAAATCTGGTGACTCCCTGAAAGTTGAATCATGCCACTAGGGGTAGAGTCGGCATGATGAAGTGCAGATGACATGCGAGCCCCCCCCCCCCCCCAACGCTAACTACATTATCCCTGTGAGCTCAATAAATAGCAAAAAGCTTTTGCCAATTAAGACATTGGTCTTTTAATGTGTTAGTAGGTGACAAAGTATCCACATAAATGTTAGACTACGGTTTTCATTGGGGAGAGGTGCCAATTCAAATTATTCTTCCCACGCCATTCATCCATTTTGCATTCCGATTGCGTCAATGCATGTGTACACTTTCCAATTTCCAACTGGGAAACCTCTAGAAGAATGACTTCAACCGTATCAGTCTCTGTTGCCTTAAGCATGCAGAGAAACACTGAGGGATGTTCCATGTTCCATGTGGTTTAAAACAACATTATTATTCCAATGGTGCACTACTGTAGGCTCTTGGATCCTGTGTTGCTCCCTCTTTGAGAAACCAACACCATGTTGTGGTCTCAGAACAAGTACCATGTTTCACAAAGTTGGAAAAAGTGCCAGATTCATTCGAATAGCTACGCTATTTAGAAATGCAATATAACCCCTTCTGCTGACAAGACAACAAGACCCCAGTCATGTTTTATCCTTGCTGAGTTTGTCCAAGGGATTTACTTTCCAAAGGTAAATATACAATGTCCAGGACTTCCTCAATCCTCAGGGCCCAGTTTTTCAAAAGTTAACTATCCGGATTTCGGCTATCGGAGAGGATATTTCTTTAATGTAACCTTTATTAAACTAGGCAAGTCAGTTAAGAAAACATTCTTATTTACAATGACGGCCTACCCCGGCCAAACCCGGACAATGCTGGGCCAATTGTGCACCGCCTATGGGACTCCCAATCACGGCCGGATGTGATGCAGCCTGGATTCGAATCAGGGACTGCCGTGACACCTCTTACACTGAGATGCAGTGCCTTGGGAGCGCTGATGCGTAGAAATAGAATGAACAGAATGGCCGTCCCATTCACGTCAATTATTTGTCCGTTCTATTCATTATATTTCTATGAATGTATTCTATCCTATAGGTGAAATCCAGATAGATAACTTTAGAAAAACGGGGCCCAGGAGTTGGAGTCTGTACCTTAACATGAAAAGGCTTCATTCCACAACAAGCATTGCATCAGTTGTGTTGTCAGCCAAATCAACTTAATTTCTCAAACAATACAACATCAATACAACATCAATACAGACAAGTTGCCTGCCAACACTGGACACTTGACAAAATGCATGGCATGCCAAAATCCACTGCGAATCAGTCTATATTGCAAAAGACTGACTTCATGCAATAAGTAGAGATCCCCTAGTCTGACAAATCCACAAAGCAATGTAGGTATTTAAATACCCATCTGGAAATGTCAAGTCCTTAAAACTACTTCTCACCACAACTTGTAAAATGTGTATCATTTAAGCTTGGATAGAGATATTACATGTTTAATTTTGGAGAGGTATCAAATATTCATTAAGAATAATAAAAGATCTTGTCTCTCTTTCCCGTTTACGCTAAACACCTTCATCCCTAGCAAAGTCTGTACATGATTTACACTGTTCTATTGCCGGAGAGATTCTTCAAGAGTGAATTAAACCCGTGCAGACTTTCAGGGGCGAAGGATTTTGCAGATACCAGTGGGGGCTGTAACTTATCGTGAGCCCTATTGTCTTTCACCACCTGTCATCAAAATGTGTGCGAAATATAACTTTGAGCTACTAGTGTCTACAGAGACTATTAAATGTAATCCATTGAGAATTAATTATGAGTCTTTAATTGTATTTCCATATAAGTTTAAGATATATTGTACTATAATAATACTTTTACTAGTACTCATTAAGAATTCCCTATAGGAGTAGAGCTTGAGTCCTTCCCATTTTGCCTGGGGGTTCTTAGTTTGCATTCAAGGTCCAGTAACACGAGCTTTATCCTTACAATAGCTAAACCAGTACAAGTTAATCGCGTAGATTTCAATTCATTCCATAATTCATCCCTCTCCTCAGCAAAAATACCTCCATAAGCTCCACCACTCTGTGTACTTCAAAGGCCCTAAGACTGAGTTTTCTATGTATGTAAAACAAAAGGGATGTACTTTTCATTCTTTCAGGTTTTTGGAAAGCAAAAATCAACCCAAAACCATAAGAATTACACCAGAATTCAACGTAAAATACACCTGGAAAGGTTGAAACTTTTTCTCTCTTATTCTACTCCAAAGTTCTTGAAACAAATGATTGTACAACTGAAGCTCTCACAAAGCCCGGCTAAACCACGGACAGGAAGCGACGAACGTGCCCAGTCTTATCGTCTGCTGGCACAGCACAGATTAGTGGTGAATAGAAAAGGGTGTGAGGGAGAAAGAAAAATTGTAAAAGCTGCTCTCCAGTATTAGAACAGACAGTTGCATTAGCTTTCTAATAAGATGAGACGGAGCAATACTAAGCCCAGAAAAGGGGAGAAAACCGTTTCCTAGCTCCTCATAGATTTTTTTTCCCCTCTCCCAGTTCAGTTTACTTTTTTTCTCTCTTCTGTCCTTTATACTTGTATCGGATTGTGCTGGTTAGCACAGAAGAAGCATGTCATAGGTTTACCTCCTAGGGCATTAATTATACTCTATACTCTCATGCCCTGACCTCGCTTGTACTGATAATCTACTTCCCGCAGCCCCTCCTCTCATCGTGGCTGTTATCGTCGCAAAGTTGAACCCCTCGGCAACCACCGTGCCCCTGTGTGCAGTGTGTGCAGTGTGATCCTCTTTGTCCGATTGGCCTTTATGATTAATGAGCCTTGCAACTACTAATCACTGCAATACGCAGGATGCGTGGGGATGGGGAGAAAAATACCCCCTTGCTCAGTGTGATGGTGCGTCTCCCTACCTGCACAGGGTCTGTCATGAGAATGCATGCCCACACAATTATGTTGCTATGCTATGCTACGCTATAGGTGGCTGTATACAGTAGGCTGTACAGTATTAGGTTACACAGCTTTACCAGGCTGTAAATAAGCCTTTTGAGCCCAGGGATGTTACAAGTCAATCAGAAAAGTAAACCTACAACTTCATAAGAGCAGTAGAGGTGGGACGCTAACAGGAAACCGATCATAACCTTGATGTGATTGGCCTGACTGAAACATGGCTCAAGCCTGATGAATTTACTACGTTAAATAAGGCTTCTTCTCCTGGTGACCATATCCTCCGCACATCCCACAAAGGCAGAGGTGTTGCTAACATTTATGACAGCAAATGTAAATTTACGATAAAAAAATATTTTGAGCTTCTAGTCAAGAAATATATGTCGCTTTTTCAGTAACATTTTATATCTACTGTTTACAGGCCTCCTGGTCTGTATACCGCGTTCCTTACCGAGTCCTTCTAGTTATGGCAGATAACATTAACATTTTGTGACTTCAATATTCACATGGAGAAGTCCGCAGACCCACACCAAAAGGCTTTCGAAGCCATTGTCGACTCAGTGGGTTTTGTCTAACATGCTTCGGGACCTACGCATTGCCATAATCATACCCTGAATCTAGTTTTGTCCAGTGGAATAGATAGTGGATCTAGATGTTTTTCATCATAACCCTGGACTATCGGGCCACCGTCTTATAACATTTGCAATCGCAACAAATAATTTGCTCAGACACCAACCAAGGCTTGTCAAATGCCAAGCTATAAATTCTCTGACAACCCAAAGACTCCTAGATACCCTTCCCGATTCCCTCCACCTACCAAGGAGGCCAGAGTACAAAAATCAGTTAACCACCTAACCAACGATCTATGGAAATAACATAGATCCGTGTTTTCAAACCCTGTTCCTGGAGAACTCCCGTCCTGTAGGTTTTTGCTCCAACCCTAATCTAGCGCACCTGATTCGAATAATTAATGGGTGATAAATTGAACCTGGTTAGTTACAGCTGAGGTTGGATGTCACGACTTCCACCGAAGTCGGCTCCTCTCTTTGTTCGTGCGGTGTACAGCGGTCGATGTCACTGGCTTTCTAGCCATCGCCGCTCCATTTTTCCATTGTTCCATTTGTTTTGTCTTGTTCCCTGCACACCTGGGTTACATTCCCTAATCACACTGCATGTATTTATTCCTCTGTTCCCCCCATGTCTTTGTGTGGAATTGTTTTTGTTACGTGTTTCATGTTACGCGCCAGGCTTGTTTTTCCCCTGTATTCCGTGGTATTTCACGAAGGATATTTAACAATAAACATTGGCTTATTTTTGTGACTGTTTCGCGCCTTGCACTTTTACCTTTGGCTGGAGGTTTTGACGCAGTGTCTGTTTTATTGCCTCTGCCTAAATAAAGTGTGCGCCTGTTCACAACTCCCTGCATCTGACTTCTCCACCAGTAGTGCACAACCTTGATATTGGCTTGAAGATCTACAGTAGGGTAGCTCTCTAGGAACATGGTTGGAGAGCCCTGCCCTGGATGCAGTCACACTGCTAAAAACGAAAAACATTTGTCACAGGGAACTAGCTCCCCGGTTTACAGAAGAGCCTTGAAGCAAGCTTCCAGAAAATTGGAACGGACATGGTGCTCCACCAAATTGGACATCCGACTAGCTTGGAAAGACAGGACCATGCAATATTGAAAGCCCTCACTGCTGCTCGATTAGGCTACTTTTCCAACCTGATTGAGGAGACAAAATGCCAAATCCCAAATGTATTTTTTATACTGGTGAAAGTTAACTAAAAAGTAGCATTCCCCAAATGTGGAACTTCATGAACTTCTTCGATTAAAAGTTAATGATCATTACATAGCAAATTTCGGACTCTTTGTACATGCCTATTTCTCCAAAACTCAGTTGTCCTGAGTCTGCACAGAACTGTCAGGACCTCGGATCAATGGAGACACTTTTTTAAATCCTGTATCTCTCGACATGTTCACGAAAATAGTCATGACATCTAAACCTTCCAGCTGCCTACTGGACCTCATTCCAACTAAACTACTTAAAGAGCTACTTCCTGTGCTTGGTCCTCCTATGTTGAACATAATAAATGGCTCCTTATCCTCCGGATGTGTACCAAACACACTAAGTGGTGGTAATATAGCCTCTCCTGAAAAAAGTCAAACCTTGAGCTGGAAAAAATTAAAACCTAAAAATTGGTCTATATCGAAACTCTCATTCCTCTCAAACATTTTAGAAAAACTGTTTTAGAAAAAGCCTTCCTGAAGACCAATAATGTATACAAAATGTTTCAGTCTGGTTTTAGACCCCATCATAGTACTGAGGCCGCACATGTGAAGGTGGTAAATTAAATATTAATGGCGTCTGTCCTCGAGCTTCTAGACCTTAATGCCGCTTTTGACACCATTGATCGCCACATTCTTTTGTAGCGATTGGAAACCCCAATTGGTGTACACGGACAAGTTCTTGCCTGATTTAGATATTATCTGTCAGAAAGATATCAGTTTGTCTCTGTGGATGGTTTGGCCCCCGAAAAATATATGGTACGTTTTGGTGTTCCTCAAGGATCCATTTTAGGACCACTATTGTTTTCACTATATATTCTACCTCTTGGTGATGTCATTCAGAAACACAATATCAACTTTCACTGCTATTTAGTTGACAGACAGCTGTACATTTCGATGAAACACGGTGAAGACTCAAAATTACCTACCCTGGAAGCCTGTGTTTCAGGAAGTGGATGGGGGACAATGTTTTACCTTTAAACTCAGACAAAACAGAGAAGCTAGTTCTAGGTCCCAAGAAACAAAGAGATCTGCTGTTTGATCTGACAATTCATCTCGATGGTTGTATGGTCGTCTCAAAAAAACTGAAGGACCTCAGCGTTACTCTGGACCCTGATCTCTTCTGACGAACATATCACAAATATTTCAAGAGCACCCTTTTTCCAATTTTCATATCATTACAAAAATATTTTGGTCTGAAAATGATGCAGAAAACCTCATCCATGCGTTTGTCACTTCAAGATTAGACTACTGCAATCGTTTACTCTCCGGTTACATGGATAAAGCACAAAATAAACTTTAGCTAGTGCTAAATACAGCTTCTAGAATCTTGACTAGAACCCCAAAATTCAATCATATTACTCCAGAGCTAGCTTCTCAACACTGGCTTCCTCTTAAGGCTATTGCTGATTTTAAGGTTTTACTGATAACCTACAAAGCATTACACGGATGTGCTCCTACCTATCTCTCCGATCTCTCTCTTTTCGTCTTGCCGTACATAATGTACCTACAAGTACCCTACGGTCACAAGACGCAGGAATCCTTGTTATTCCTAGATTTTCTAAGCAAACAGCTGGAGGCAGGTCTATATTTTATAAAGCTCCATTTTATGGATTGGTCTGCCTATCAATGTGAGAGATGCAGACTTGGTCTCGACCTTTAAGTCTTTACTGAAAACTCTTCACTTCAGGAGGTCCTATGATTGAGTGTGGTCTGGGCCATGGGTGCGAAGGTAAATTGCAAGGCACTGGAATGACGAATCACCCTTGCTGTTTCAGCCTGGCTGTCTTCCCTCTCTCCACTGGGTTGGGTCAGTGATGTGATCTTCCTGTCCAGTTTTGCATCCCCTCAGGCTTGTGCGGTGGGGGAGCTCTTTGTGGTCTATACTCTGCCTTGTCTCAGGGTAGTAAGTTGGTGGTCTGTTGACATCCCATGGTGGTGTGGGAGCTGTGCTTTGGCAAAGTGGGTGGGGTTATATTCTGCATGGTTGGCCCCGTCCGGGGGTACCTCCGTCCCGTCTCAGAGTCCTAAGTATCTATGCTACAATATTCTATGTGCCGGTGGGGCTAGGGTCAGTCTGCCCTATTTCTCCTGTCTTATCTGGTGTCCTGTGTGATCTTAGTTATGCTCCCTTTAATTATCTCTCTCTCTACCCTGCCTTGCCAGAGGACCTGAGCCCTAGGACCATGCCTCACCCTCAGGACTACCTGGCCTGATGACTCCTTAAGAGCCAACTGACATTTATCCTGAGGTGCTGACCTGTTGCAGCCTCTATAACCACTGTGATTATTATTTGACCCTGCTGGTCATCTATGAACATTTGAACATCTTGAAGAAAGAACTGGCCTTAATGCCCATGTGCTCTTATAAATATCCATTGGGCACAGCCAGGAGAGGACTGGCCACCCCTCAGAGCTTGGTTCCTCTCTAGGTTTCTTCCTAGGTGCCGGCCTTTCTAGGGAGTTTTTCCTAGCCGCGATGTTTCTACATCTGCATTGCTTGCTCTTTGTTTTTTTGGGCTGGGATGTCTTTATAAGCACTTTGACATCTGCTGATTTTAAAAGGGCTTTATAAATACATTTGACTGATTAATTGATTGTAGAAAGTCAATGCATTCAGAGAAGTGATGCAGTGTCATAAAAGGCAGCTATTGGTTTTATGCACCAAGTTGTTGAGAACGATCTCAGAGCCTTCAATTACTAACTACCACAGGTGTCTGTAGTTGGAGAGGGGAGAATTAATGATATCAGCAACACACCGCTGACTGTTAGGATGCACGTACAATGCTGAGATGTCTACAGAGAGGGAGTGTGTTGAATCGTAACACCAGTCCCTAATGAAATTGGAATGTACACCTCCAAGCTATAACTCGTTGCCTACTGAACATAAAGATTCTGAAGGCTAAACACCTCCAGGGCTAAAACCTCCACCCCCTCTCACCCTCACCTTCCCTCAACCCATCACCTACCTCACTTAAGGGAACATGGAGGTGAGTTAAGGTGTCCCAGAAGAGAGACAGTCAGGGCCAGAAACAATTGTACCCATCTCACCCCATGGAAAGCAACACCTGTCTCCTTTACAGGCATCAGTGCTGCATAGCAGCCTCTCAATGTTGGCAGTTTGTGCACAGGCATGGCTGAAGGTATTATACGCTGTAGCTAGTTGACCCCTGCATTTAAACCTATCATGCATAAAGTTGTCTTGTGCAGAGAGGTGGTTATTTACAGCACCATATTGTCTTGGGCAGAGAGGTGGTAGCTTACAGTAAGGTAAGGGTTGAAAATGTATACGCAGCAAGATACCGTAAGACACCAAAACATGTCCGAATCCGCTTTGACTTTCCCAACTATAAAGAACCTAATATTTTTCTAAATGTAAAGTAAAGTAACTGCTTGGTTAACACAGCAGAGGGGCTAAGCCACTGCCTGTTTAGAAGGATAGCTGGAGGCATCAACTATTCATGGCCAATTATGTGGTGAGGCTGGGCATTCCAGGAGAACAACAACCTCATGAGCAAATAATATGCACGGGCTATCATCACCATTCATGGGAGTCTTAAAGGAGAGGAGATCGTAAATTATAGGCTTATAAATAATGGACATATGTAGTATAGTTAGCAATGATTTCTGAGCAGGAATTATGGGACTATGAATGACATAGCACCTTGTAGGTCGGTATTACAAGCCAGGGAGTTAAGCCCATTGTGGGAATATCCGAAGAGAACTGTTCTGGATGATTAGTTTAGGTAACTGTTTTGGATGAATAGAGAACTGTTCTGAATTGTTAGATAACTAGAGAACTGTTCTGTATGGTTAGATAACTAGAGAACTGTTCTGGATGGTTAGATAACTAGAGAACTGTTCTGGATGGTTAGATAACTAGAGAACTGTTCTGGATGGTTAGATAACTAGAGAACTGTTCTGGATGGTTAGATAACTAGAGAACTGTTCTGGATGGTTAGATAACTAGAGAACTGTTCTGGATGGTTAGATAACTAGAGAACTGTTCTGGATGGTTAGATAACTAGAGAACTGTTCTGGATGGTTAGATAACTAGAGAACTGTTCTGGATGGTTAGATAACTAGAGAACTGTTCTGGATGGTTAGATAACTAGAGAACTGTTCTGGATGGTTAGATAACTAGAGAACTGTTCTGGATGGTTAGATAACTAGAGAACTGTTCTGGATGGTTAGATAACTAGAGAACTGTTCTGGATGGTTAGATAACTAGAGAACTGTTCTGGATGGTTAGATAACTAGAGAACTGTTCTGGATGGTTAGTCAACTAGAGAACTGTTCTGGATGGTTAGTCAACTAGAGAACTGTTCTGGATGGTTAGTCAACTAGAGAACTGTTCTGGATGGTTAGTCAACTAGAGAACTGTTCTGGATGGTTAGTCAACTAGAGAACTGTTCTGGATGGTTAGTCAACTAGAGAACTGTTCTGGATGGTTAGTCAACTAGAGAACTGTTCTGGATGGTTAGTCAACTAGAGAACTGTTCTGGATGGTTAGATAACTAGAGAACTGTTCTGGATGGTTAGATAACTAGAGAACTGTTCTGGATGGTTAGATAACTAGAGAACTGTTCTGGATGGTTAGATAACTAGAGAACTGTTCTGGCTGATTAGTTTAGATAACTTGAGAACTGTTCAACTTTAATAAGGCTGAAATGAGAAACTGTCTCTGATGCTTAATTTCTCGATTATAAAAGATGTGATGTTGCATTAAGCTCTTTCCACCAGACAACCATGTTGTAGCACCAGAATCCCATGCCTGCTTGGGAATTATGGTAGTGATGTTGAGCACTCAAGAAGTTATAGGTCCAAAAGCATTTATTAATTTGACAGAACATTACAATGAGTTAAATAAAAGATGGAAGCTGAGTTCCATTCCCTAACTCCTTCAACAGCCGACTCTGCACAACCCTACACTGTCCACTATCATAGACACATACTGTAGTTGTCACTCAACTCTCGATGGAATTGACTCATATGATGACATGATTAAACATCTCATCGCTGATTTGTGGCTGGAGTACACCATTACCAAGTATCTTGATTAGCCAAACACTGAAAGGAAATGCTACCATTACATAATGGTAGTTGATTTACAGAAGAAAAGTTAGAGAAAACATGGATACTTTGATAAAACGTGGATATTTTTAAAGGGATTTTCTTGAAAACCTTATACCGTTTCCCTGTGGTTACCTTAATCACAATCTCCTGGATAGCCTACGTAAACATAAATGCTACCGTACATCGGCCTTTATACTATGGGCACCAATAGCTTACTAGCAGCAATAGTTGCAGTGCTTGGACTTTTAATCATTGGTTATTTGGACAAATCACAATTTCGCATCTTTTGAATTTATGTAAGGGAGGGGGCATTCGACCCATTGACTTGCCAGAGAGAGGGTGGAGCTCCTCATTCTGGTTCCACTCATTGTTTTAGCATCTCCATCTCTTCTCTTAACACATGTGGACCCAGGACTTAATCAAGTTAACCAAGATTACCTTAACCATATTAATTTACTTGAATGTTGTTATACAGTACTTCAAAGCCTTAAGATAAAAAATGAGGAGAGAATACCAAATACAGCATGTGTTTGTGATGGCGAAAGAATGCCCTTTGGGTATAAATGCAATTTCTCTTTCTTTTTGAAACCCGAGCACTTGTGAAGCTTTCCATTTCTAACACCATTAGGAACTTTCATGGGGATTTTACTTCCCGATTTTGATCCATGAGATGGTCCCAAAAAACAGACTGCGCTCTTGATTGCCTGGTTACCTTGAGATAAGAGAAGAGGTTTTAAATTCTAGCCCTAGAGTGAAAACTATTTCTTTGTTCTTTAACTAAATTTTTTGCTTTTAAATAACTGCAACGTGAACCAATTACTTACATGAATGTGCTCCCTCTGAACAATGTTTTGACTTGAATACAGATTCAGCAGCCTCGCAACTCAGAATTTACATGTTGCTTCTTATACTTGCCATGGGTACAGCAATGTCTCTCTCCATATTTTTTAAAAGTTGATTATTGCGTCTGCACGGGCTCAAGGACTGCTCCAACTGTTCCATAGCTTCAAATATATTTTTGGAGATGAAAGAGATAATCTGTTTGCGAGTCACTCCCGGCTGTGCTTGGCTTCTTGGGCCACACAGACACCCCAGAATCAGAAATGAGTGTTGACTCCCTTATGCATTTGCCTAATGATGGAACCTACTCTCCAGATCCCACCAACTCCCCACCAAGGTAGAGAGAACCCAACTGCAACAGCATTCATCCACATTCCTCGCACACCGTCGGAATATAAAAAACCAGCAAGGCTTCCTCTGTTCATTTCCCACACTTACGATACAGTTCTCTGGCTGATTGCACCTGGTTTATTAGTGTTTAGTCTACTGAAATCCAGTTTGTGTTGCATGTTACAGCTGTCAAAAAAAACTATTTGAAGATGGGCTCACGTAGCACCTAACACAAAGACACACCACAACCTTTCTCTGACAAACTGTCATAGTGGGAAGAAGTGGCAATTCTGTTGATACATTTTAACCTTTTTTTGATCTCTGAGTCAAACATTTCAACTACTCTGGATGCAAAACAATGGATTCATTTTAATGTTATGGATGTGGCAGAAAGATACACTAAACAAAACCACAACCCACTGAAGGGTGAAATGAAGTCCAAGTTAAGTAAATAACAGTCCCGGTTGAATATAAAAGACCTACTTCAAATTCATTATTTTTACTGATAGACCTTTTTGAAGTACTGTAATGTCAACACACAATGGAGGAACTTGCTTTAAAAGCTTTTAGCTGAGGGTATGCATTCATGTTATTTTATGAGCAACACATCTGCTCCCTTCTAGCACCCAATAGTGTCAAATGGACATTACTCTTTTCTAGGACTCAGTGGAAGCTTTGAGATATACTTAACTTGGATAAAGCCGTTTGGATACATCAAGATTTCCTGCTTCTGCTGGTGCATTCCTGCTTTAATATTTGTCTTCCACCAGACTTCCAAACCTAGGGGAGTACACAAATCTCCAAGCTAGTTCCCCCAGCATAATCGAAAATATAAGGGGGGAGATGTTCTACAAAGATATATGTGGAATTGTTTTAAGAGGGTCATATCAATTTGCTATAGGATTTTTAATTTTAAGACGCCTTGGAGGATAACATTGCGTTTATTTAATTATTATTCAGCCTCACTGCAATTTGCTCATAGAGTATTGACATGCTGAATGTACCGAGGTGTCTGTTTAAACTACTAGCACACAGCTCGGACACCCATGCACTCATCATTCATTTTCTACATTTTGGAATAAAAGTGAGGGCATCAAAACTATGAAATAACACATATGGAATCAGGTAATAACTAAAAAGGTGTTAAACAAATCAGAATATATTTTATATTTGAGATTCTTCAAAGTAGCCACCCTTTGCCTTGATGACAGCTTTGCACACTCTTGGCATTCTTTCAAGCAACTTCACCTGGAATGCTTTTCCAACCGTCTTGAAGGAGTTCCCACATATGCTGAGCACTTGTTGACTGCTTTTCCTTCACTCTGCGGTCCCAAACCATCTCAATTGGGTTGAGGTCAGGTGATTGTGGAGGCCAGGTCATCTGATGCAGCACTCCATCACTCTCCTTGGTCAAATAGCCCTCAAACTGCAGTTTCGTTTTAGCACTTGATGATTTTTGCACATCTACATTAATAAACTTTCAAAGTTCTTGAAATTTTCAGGATTGACTGATCTTCATGTCTTACAGTAATGATGGACTGACGTTTCTCTTCACTCATTTCACTGTTCTTGCCATTATATGGACTTGGGATTATATGGACATAGGGATTATATGGACATAGGGATATCTTCTGTATACCACCCCTACCTTGTCACAACACAACTGTTTTGCTCAAAATCATTAAGAAATAAAGAAATTCCACAAATTAACGAAGAACATCTGTTAATTGAAATGCATTCCAGGTGACTACCTGGTTGAGAGAATGCCAAGCATTTGCGAAGCTTTCATCCAGGCAAAGGTTTGCTACTTTAAAGTATAGTTTAATTTGTTTAAAAATAATTGGTTACTACATGATTCCATATTTGTTATTTAGTACAGCACTTTGAGATATCAGCTGATGTACGAAGGGCTATATAAATACATTTGATTTGATTTAATAGTTTTGATGTCGTCATTATTTTTCAACAATATAGACAATAGCAAAAATAAAGGTGTGTCCAAACTTTTGACTGGTACTGTAAGACACGCATTCTACACACACACATAGTACACATGGATTTTGTATTGTAGATATGTGATAATAGAGAAGTGGCCTGGGGGAACACACTTAATGTGTTGTGAAAAGTGTTAGGGTATGTAATGTCATGTAATATATTAAATTGTATATAACTGCCTTATTGTTGCTGGACCCGAGGAAGAGTAGCTGCTAACTTTTATTTTATTTAACCTTTATTTAACTAGGCAAGTCAGTTAAGAGCACATTTTTTATTTACATTGACGGCCTAACAGAAGGCAAAAGGCATCCTGCGGGGACGGATGCTGAAAGAAAAAATAAATACTAGGACAAAACACACATCACGACAAGAGTCACCACAACACTACATAAAGAGAGACCTAAGACAACAAAATAACATGGCTGCAACTCACCAGAACACAGCATTGTAGCCACACAACATGACAACAACATGGAAGCAACACAACATGGCAGCAGCACAAAACATGGTAGAAACTTTGTTGGGCACAGACAACAGCACAAAGGGCAAGAAGGTAGAGACAACAATACATCACGCGAAGCAGCCACAACTGTCAGTAAGAGTGTCCATGATTGAGTCTTTGAATGAAGAGATTGAGACAAAATGGACCAGTTTGAGTGTTTTTTGCAGCTCGTTCCAGTCGCTAGCTGCAGCGAACTGAAAAGAGAAGCGACCCAGGGATGTGTGTGCTTTGGGGACCTTTAACATAATGTGACTGGCAGATCGGGTGTTGTATGTGGAGGATGAGAAGTGCAGCCTAAGAGGGTTTTATAAATAAGCAACGGGTATACAGAGATGACCAATTTATAGAGTATAGAGTGCAGAGATGTGTCCAATAAGGAGCAGTAGTGGGACAAATCTGATGGCCGAATGGTAAAGAACATCTAGCCGCCCGAGAGCACCCTTACCTGCTGATCTATAAATGATGTCTCTAATCTGGCATGGGTAAGATGGTCTTCTGAATCAAGGTTAGTTTGGCAGCTGGGGTGAAAGAGGAGCGATTATGATAGACGAAAACATGTCTAGATTTAACCTTAGCCTGCAGCTTTGATATGTGCTGAGAGAAGGAGAGTGTACCGTCTAGCCATACTCCCAAGTACCTGAATGAGCGGACTACCTCAAGCTCTAAACCCTCAGAGGTAGTAATCACACCGGTGGGGAGAGGGGCATTCTTCTTACCAAACCACGTGACCTTGGTTTAAGAGGTGTTCCAAACAAGGTTAAGGGCAGAGAAAGCTTGTTGGACACTAAAAAATATTTGTTGTAGGGCGTTTAACACAAAATCCGTGGAGGGGCTAGCTGAGTATAAAACTTTATCATCTGCATATAAATGTATGAGAGAGAGCTTCCTACTGCTTGAGCTATGTTGTTGATGTATATTGAGAACGTGGGGCCTAGAATCAAGCCTTGGGGTACTCCCTTGGTGACAGGCAGTGGCTGAGACAAAAGATGTTCTGACTCTCTTTGAGAGAGATAGTTAGCAAACCAGGACAAATACCTCTCAGAGACACCAATACTCCTTGGCAGCTAATATGGAGCCTTAAAAATACAAACACAGATTCACTACATGGAACAACAGATTGTCCTCTTCTAAAATTCTAAATGAATTTTGTTCTGAAGTGTCTGTCCTATATCAGAAAGATTAAAGAAAGATAAGGAAGCATTTTACTTTTACATGTACAGTGCATTCGGAAATTATTCAAGACCCCTTGACTTTTTTCACATTTTGTTACGTTACATTCCAAAATGTATTAAATTATTTTTTCCCCCTCATCAATCTACACACACACAATACACCAAAATGACTAAGCAAAAGCAGGTTTTTAGACATTTTTTAAAATGTACAGTGGGGAGAACAAGTATTTGATACACTGCCGATTTATCAGGTTTTCCTACTTACAAAGCATGTAGAGGTCTGTAATTTTTATCATAGGTACACTTCAACTGTGAGAGACGGAATCTAAAACAAAAATCCAGAAAATCACATAGTATAATTTTTAAGTAATGAATTTGCATTTTATTGCATGACATAAGTATTTGATCACCTACCAACCAGTAAGAATTCCTGCTCTCACAGACCTGTTTTTCTTTAAGAAGCCCTCCTGTTCTCCACTCATTACCTGTATAAAAGACACCTGTCCACACACTCAATCAAACAGACTCCAACCTCTCCAGAAATGGCCAAGACCAGAGAGCTGTGTAAGGACATCAGGGATAAATTGTAGACCTGCACAAGGCTGGGATGGGCTAAAGGACAACAGGCAAGCAGCTTGGTGAGAAGGAAACATCTGTTGGTGAGAAGGCAACATCTGTTCAAGATGACGGTCAATCACCCTCGGTCTAGGGCTCCATGCAAGATCTCACCTCGTGGGGAAACAATGATCATGAGGAAGGTGAGGGATCAGCCCAGAACTACACGGCAGGACCTGGTCAATGACCTGAAGAGAGCTGGGACCACAGTCTCAAAGAAAACCATTAGTAACACACTACACCGTCATTGATTAAAATCCTGCAGCGCACGCAAGGTCCCCCTGCTCAAGGCAGCGCATGTCCAGGCCCGTCTGAAGTTTGCCAAAGACCATCTGGATGACCCAGAGGAAGAATGGGAGAAGGTCATGTGGTCTGATGAGACAAAAATAGATTCAGGCCAAAGAGTTCAGTCTTGGTTTCATCAGATCAGAGAATCTTGGAAGAGTCTTGGTGGTTCCAAACTTTTTCCATTTAAAAATAATGGAGGCCACTGTGTTCTTGGGGAACTTAAATTCTGCAGAAATGTTTTGGTACCCTTCCCCAGATCTGTGACACAATCCTGTCTCGGAGCTCTCAATTCCTTCAACCTCATGGCTTGGTTTTTGCTCTGACGTGCACTGTCAACTGTGGGACCTTATATAGTCAGGTGTATGTCTTTCCAAATCATATCCCATCAATTGAATCACAAGTGGACTCCAATCAAGTATTAGAAACATCGAGGATGATAAATGGATAAATGGAAACAGGATGCACCTGAGCTCAATTTCGAGTCTCATAGCTAAGTGTCTGAATACTTATGTAAATAAGGTATCTGTTTTTTGTTTTTAATGCATTTGCAACAAATCTTAACCTGTTTTCATTTGTCATTAACTGTATAGATTGATGAGGGAAAACATTTATTTGATCAGTTTTAGAATAAGGCTGTAACGTCACAAAATGTGGAAAAAGTCAAGGGTTCTGAATACTTTCAACTGGTACCGGGGGACCTTCAGACGAGTCTTGTGAGGCCTGTCTGCATCGCAGAGCAAAACAACCAATGTGTTCGTGAGAGGCTCACCTTTTCACAGAGAGGTCATATTTAGTGTGTAGGCCAAACTGTTCAGATGCTCCATACAAAAGTTGGCAGATCGGTTGTACCGACTTCAGACAAGTCCCAAGATGCTTGTGGGGGTCGTAGAGCAAGACGGAAAACACCGTCATTTTTGTGAGAGTCTCGTAATAGTTTGTTGGCCAAACCGTTCGTACGCTACTGACGATTTTGTGAGAAGACCGATTTTCGGGGATGTCTCATGGTCTTACAAACACAGCTATGGTCATTGGTCTTAGGGGGTTCATTTTGAAGTAGTTACATTTCCCCAGACCCCTTCACCATGTGGTGAGATTGTGGTTGGGCTGAAACAGACTCGGTATTGAAGTGAGTCCCAAAAACAGTATATCATTGACTTCGGGTTAAAAATACCATGGGCTTTTATGTTAGCTCAGTCATCCTCTGTCCTTATGGAGGAAATCATGTCAATGCTTACATATAAAATGCAAGCTGCCAGGACAATAAGGGGTCAGATTTATTGAAAAACTCAAAGAACCTACACTAAAGGTATCTGCCCATAAAAATTACAAGGATAATACACAAGGCTGTCTATGACTGTCAAGATGGGCTAGGAAAATCGGAGGGATTTGCTTTGAAAAGCAGACTGTGTAACAACGCCAAAGGCTGTGCAACAAACGGGTAGCGATGGTTATGGCGACCTTGCCCACGCTCTGTGGAAAGAAGTGCATGTGCAGCCACCAGCCAGTAAACAATAACTGAAACAAGAGGAGAACAATTTGTTCAGATGGGAAGTTATTGGCAGGCAAACCTACACTTGTGGGGGCATAGCTGTGTGGGAGCTTGTGTGTGTGTGTGTGTGTATGTGTGTGTGTGTGTGTGTGTATGTGTCCAAGCCACCTCGGTGATATCAATAAAAATCTATGAGCTGCAAGGCAAGCAAGCATTAGAGAGTACATGCTATGCATTTTGACATGTACTGTTTTTTAATCCGAGATAGAAACCACTCAGATACTCACATAATCAGAGCGTAAAGACATAATTAAATCACAAACTCATACAGACAGACACTACACAACATTAACATGTGACTAACTAACATATGTGGTTAATAAGAATTAATATGATGTTCATTGTCTTTAGGCAACGTAGATATAGATCAACAAATAGTATCCACAGTTGTTGTCCTTACCAATACAGAGAACAGCTACAGGAAGAGGGAGTGAGTAGTTGAATACAGGTGTTTGACCTGGGAGTTATGCAGTTACACATCATCTGGATTGAAAGCATTAGATGCATGAGGAGAACAACAGTTTATAGGACAGAAAATGACTTGCCATTTTCTGGTGAAAAGCCACAGACCGATCAAGGAATTTTATTCCAAAGATAAGATGCTCTCAGTTTACATTCCCAACATGGTGCATAAAATTAAAGGGATTTGGGGATTATTTAAATCCACTATCCTGTAATTGATAATGGACAGATATTGTGGTGTGCAGATAAAGATGTTAGCTTTGGTTGCCATCCCAGACCGATACAGCACAGCATTTAATCCTACCACATCAAAACAGATTTCATTTTAAATTGACATATTTATTGACCTTGGCTGTGTATGTATGCGGATACTTGAAAATACAGTGTGTGCGTGTGTTTTTGTTGAACTATTCTTGTGGTACAAGTCCTGGAGGCTCCGGACTAGAGGCCGTCTCTGGAGGCTCCGGACTGAAGGACGTCGCTGGAGGCTTCGTGCCATTACTCCTCACTGGAGGCTTCGTGCCATGGATCATCACTGGAGGCTTCGTGCCATGGCTCATCACTGGAGGCTTCGTGCCATGGCTCATCACTGGAGGCTTCGTGCCATGGATCAGCACTGGAGGCTTCGTGCCATGGATCAGCACTGGAGGCTTCGTGCCATGGATCATAACTGGAGGCTTCGTGCCATGGATCATCACTGGAGTGGAGAGATACACAGGAGGTCTGGCTCTGGAAGCAGGCACAAGACTCACCAGGCTGGGGAGACATACAGGAGGCTTAGTTCTTGACAGAGGCACCGGATACACTGGGCCGTGGAGGCGCACTGGCGGTCTTGAGCGCAGAGCTGGCATAACCCGTTCTGGCTGGATGCCCACTTCCACCCGGCAAATGCGGGATGCTGGCACCGAGCACACCGGCCTGTGAATGCTCACTCAAGACACCGTGCGCATCACCCCATAGCACGGTGCCTGACCACGGTAAACACAGGGAGTTGGCTCAGGTCTAAATTCTGACTGCCACACTCCCCGTGTTCCCCTCCCCCCTGGCCTCTCGGCCTTCCTTGCTAGCCATGTTCCCTCATAACGCTGCCGCTCTGCCTTAGCTGCCTCCAGTTCCTCCCTTGGACGGCGATACTCCCCAGCCTGCCTCCAGGGTCCCTTACCGTCCAGGATCTCCTCCCATGTCCAGGAGACCTCATTACCACGCTGCTTGGTCCTTTGGTGGTGGGAAGTTCTGTCACGGCCGTTGAAAGAATTGAACAAAGGTGCAGCGTGGTGGGCGTACATCTTATTTTATTTTAGAATAGACGCTGAACAAAACAATAAACACTACAAAACAAACCGTGAAGCTAAAGGCTATGTTCCATAACCAAAGTCAACTTCCCTCTAAGACATGTGCGAAAGGGCTACCTAAGTATGGTTCTTAATCAGAGACAATGATAGACAGCTGTCCTTGATTGAGAACCCTACAAGGCCAAAACATTGAAATACAAATAATAGAACATAGAATACCCACCCCAAATCACACCCTGACCAAACCAAATGGAGACATAAAAAGGATCTCTAAGGTCAGGGTGTGACACCCATACACATGGTTAGCAGATGTTGATGCGAGTGTACCGAAATGCTTGTGCTTCTAGTTCCGGCAGTGCAGTAATATCTATCAATTCCCCAACAACTACCTAATACAAACAAATCTAAAGGGAGGAAGAAGAATATGTACATATAAATATATGGATGAGCGGCACAGGCATGGTGCAATAAATGGTATAAAGTACAGTACATACAGTTGAAGTCAGAAGTTTACATACACCTTAGCCAAATACATTTATACTCCATTTGTCACAATTCCTGACATTTAATCCTAGTAAAAAATCCCTATTTTATGTCAGGTAGGATCACCACTTTATTTTAAGAATGTGAAATGTCAGAATAATAGTAGAGAATTTTAATTTTATTTTACCTTTATTTAACTAGGCAAGTCAGTTAAGAACAAATTCTAATTTTCAATGACGGCCTAGGAACAGTGGGTTAACTGCCTGAATGATTTATTTCAGCTTCTATTTCGTTCATCACATTCCCAGTGGGTCAGAAGTTTACATACACTCTATTAGTATTTGGTAGCATTGCATTTAAATTGTTGAACTAAGGGTCAAACGTTTCGGGTAGCCTTCAACAAACTTCCCACAATAAGTTGGGTGAATTTTGGCCCATTCCTCCTGACAGGGCTGCTGTAACTGAAACAGGTTTGTATGCCTACTTGCTCGTACACGCTAATTCAGTTCTGCCAACAAATTTTATATCGGATTGAGGTCAGGGCTTTGTGATGGCCACTCAAATACCTTAAGCCATTTTGCCACAACTTTGGAAGTATGCTTTGGATTGTTGTCAATTTGGAAGACCCATTTGCATTCAAGCTTTAACTTCCTGATTGATGTCTTGAGATGTTGCTTCAATATATTCACATCATTTTCCTGCTTCATGATGCCATCTATTTTGTGAAGTGCACCAGTCCCTCCTACAGCAAACCAGCCCCACACCATGATGCTGCCACCCCTGTGCTTCACGGTTGGGATGGTGTTCTTCAACTTGCAAGCCTCCCTCTTTTTCCTCCAAACATAACGATGGTCATTATGGCCAAACAGTTCTAAAATTGTTTCATCAGACCAGAGGACATTTCTCCAAAAAGTTGCACACTGTAGTCTGGCTTTTTTATGGCGGTTTCGGAGCCGTGGCCTCTTCCTTGCTGAGCGGCCTTTCAGGTTATGTCGATATAGGACTCGTTTTACTGTGGATATAGATACTTTTGTACCTGTTTCTTCCAGCATCTTCACAAGGTCCTTTGCTGTTGTTCTGGGATTGATTTGCACTGAGGTCCTGACTGATTTATTTTGATTTTTCCATGATGTCAAGCAAAGAGGCACTGAGTTTGAAGGTACACCTCCAATTGACTCCAATGATGTCAATTAGCCTATCAGAAGCTTCTAAAGCCATGACATAATTTTATGGATTTAGCATAAAGTGGCATTGTTTAAAGCCACTAGTGATCAATTTATTAAAGTGGCCAGTGATATGAGTCTCTATGTACGCAGCAGCCTGGGGGACAGCAGACTGGGATAGCGAGCAATTGAATATGTCTGTAAACACACCAGCCAGCTGGTCTGCGCATGCTCTGAGGACGTGGCTAGGGATGCAGTCTGGTGTGTGTGTGAGACCAGAGGGTGAGTAATAGAGAGATCATGGTATTTTTTTCATAGCTCTCCTATCAAAAGATTGTTGCTTTGTGGCCTCAGGCTACCTTGTCGTATTTCTCTAATCAAGCCAAGCACTTGATGTGCAATAAGTGCCTTATTCTCCATTTAATTCTACCACGTAAGGGAAAAGAAATTCACCCAGTGAAATATCCACTCAGTGTTGGCTTGGATTCGGCATGACTTGGGATCATCATTACAAATCTAAATACCCCTCAAGTGTCAATGATGAAGAGTTGTTATTTTCATGGCCTTAAGATAGAAGCTGTTTTTCAGTTTCTCGTTCCCTGTTTTGATGCACCTGTACTGTCCTCGCCTTCTGGATGGTCGCGGGGTGAACAAGCAGTGGCTTGGGTGGTTGTTGTCCTTGATGACCTTCCTGTGACATTGGGTGCTGTAGGTGTCCTGGAGGGCAGGTAGTTTGCCCCCGGTGATGCATTGTGCAGACTGCACCACCTTCTGGAGAGCCTTGCGGTTCAGGGTGGTGCAGTTGCAGTACCAGGCGGTGATACAGCCCGGCAGGATGCTCTTGATTGTGCATCTGTCGAAGTTTGTCAGGGTTTTGGGTGACAAGCCACATTTCTTCAGTCTCCTGAGGTTGAAGAGGCGCTCTTGCACTTTCTTCACCACGCTGTCTGTGTGGGTGGACCATTTCAGTTTGTCTGTGATGTGTACGCCGAGGAAATAAAAACTCTCCACCTTCTCTACTACTATCCCTTCGATGTGGATGGGGGGGCGCTCCCTCTGCTGTTTCCTGAAGTCCACAATCATTTCCTTTGTTTTGTTGACGTTGAGGGAGAGGTTGTTTTCCTGACACCACACTCCGAGGGCCCTCACCTCCTCCCTGTAGGCTGTCTCCTCGTTGTTGGTAATCAAGCCCACTGCTGCGGTGTCTGCTGCAAACTTGATGATTGAGTTGGATGCGTGCATGGCCACGCAGTCATGGGTGAACAGGGAGTACAAGAGGGGGCTGAGCACACACCCTTGTGTGGCACCAGTGTTGAGGGTCAGCGAAATGGAGTTGTTTCCTACCTCCAGAACCCAATTGCACAGGACGGGGTTGAGACCCAGGGCCTCCAGCTTAATGATGAGTGATGGAGGGTACTATGATGTTGAATGCTGAGCTGTAGTCAATGAACAGCATTCTTACATAGGAATTCCTCTTGTCCAGATGGGATAGGGCAGTGTGCAGTGTGATGGCGATTGCATTGTCTGTGGACCTGTTGGGGCGGTATGCAAACTGAAGTGGGTCTAGAGTGTCAGGTAAGGTTTAGGTGATATGATCGTTGACTAGTCTCTCAAAGCACTTCATGATGACATTAGTGAGTGCTACGGGGCGATAGTCATTTATTTCAGTTATCTTTACCTTCTTGGGTACAGGAACAATGTTGGCCATCTTGAAGCATGTGGGGACAGCAGACTGGGATAGAGAGCGATTGAATATGTCCGTAAACACACCAGCCAGCTGGTCTGCGCCTGCTCTGAGGATGTGGCTAGGGATGCAGTCTGGTGTGTGTGTTTGAGACAAGAGGGTGAGTAATAGAGAGATCATGTTACTTTTTGTATTTTAAGATGCAATATTGTTTTCATAGCTCTCCTTTCAAAAGCTTGTTATGTGGCCTCAGGCTACCCTGTCATATTTCTCTAATCAAGCCAAGCACTTGATGTGCAATAAATGCCTTATTCTCCATTTAATTCTACCACGGAAGGGAAAAGAAATTCACCCAGTGAAATATCCACTCAGTGTTGGCTTGGATTCGGTATGACTTGGGATCATCACTACAAATCTAAATACCCCTCAAATGTCAATGATGAAGAGTTGTTATTTTCATCCATATTAAGGAAACACAATGTGAACTCTAATTGAGTGTTGATTAGCCAAGTGAGCAGCATTCCAGAAATTAAGCTGACACAAAACTGATAAAGTACCAGTGTTGCTGAGCTTGTATTGACTGTGTCGTGACGTTGTATTAGTTCATGTGATGACTGTTGTTCATCGAATGATTAAAGTTTCTAATTGCGTGATTAATTGAATCAAGCAATTATTAACTCATTAACCTGGGGCACCATGGGAAAACTAGTTTTTATTGAGTTTCTAATTACCAAATTAACTCAAAGAATATCAGAATATCGATTTTACAACAGTGGCTAAAGCCTGTTGGGGCTAGGGGGCAGCATTTTCACTTTTGGATGAAAGGCGTGCCCAGAGTAAACTGCCTCCTACTCTTTCCCAGATGGGAATATATGCATATTATTATTAATGGTGGATAGAAAACACTCTGTTTCTAAAACTGTTTGAATTATGTATGTGAGTATAACAGAACTCATATGGCAGACAAAAACCTGAGAAGAAATCCAAACAGGAAGTGAGAACTCAATTTAGAAAACGGTGCCATTTGATATCCATCTTAGATATGGTTGAGCATGCACTTCCTAGGGCTTCCACAAGATGTCACCATCTTTAGATTCTGGTTGTATGATTCTACTATAAAGGTGGGGCTCATAATAGGTCTTTGAGTGGGTGGTCTGGCAGAAAGCCTCGGTCTCATTGCGCGCGGTCACGAGAGAGCGTTCCAATGCGTTTTTTCAGACAATGAAATTCTCCGGTTGGAACCTTATTGCTGATTAATGTTTAAAACATCCTAAATATGGATTGCATACATCATTTAACTTGTTTCTATGACCTGTAACTGAACTTTTTGAGTTTTTGTCTGGAGGAATTGCTCGTGCTTTTTGAGGATTGAATGCTGGGCTGAACAAGCTAACAACAAGTGGCTAAATTATGGGCTTTTTGGAACTTTATGGAACAAATCAGTCATTTATTGTCAAACTGGAACTGCCTTCTGATGAAGATATTCAAAGGTAAGTGAATATTTATAGTGTTTTTTGTAGCTTCTGTTGACGTCAAAATGGCGGCTATTTCTTTGGGTCCTGAGCGCCGTTCTCAGATTATTCTTTTTCCGTAAAGTTAAAAAAAAAATCTGACACAGCGGTTGCATAGAGGATACGTTTATCTTTAATTCTGTGAATAACACTTGCATCTTTTATCAATGTTTATTGTGAGTATTTCTGCAAAATCACCGGATGTTTTGGAATCAAATCAAATCAAATTTTATTTGTCACATACACATGGTTAGCAGATGTTAATGCGAGTGTAGCGAAATGCTTGTGCTTCTAGTTCCGACAATGCAGTAATAACCAACAAGTAATCTAACTAACAATTCCAAAACTACTGTCTTATACACAGTGTAAGGGGATAAAGAATATGTACATAAGGATATATGAATGAGTGATGGTACAGAGCAGCACAGTATATACATATGAGATGAGTATGTAAACAAAGTGGCATAGTTAAAGTGGCTAGTGATACATGTATTACATAAGGATGCAGTCGATGATATAGGGTACAGTATATACGTATGCATATGAGATGAATAATGTAGGGTAAGTAACATTATATAAGGTAGCATTGTTTAAAGTGGCTAGTGATATATTTACATCATTTCCCATCAATTCCCATTATTAAAGTGGCTGGAGTTGAGTCAGTGTCATTGTCAGTGTGTTGGCAGCAGCCACTCAATGTTAGTGGTGGCTGTTTAACAGTCTGATGGCCTTGAGATAGAAGCTGTTTTTCAGTCTCTCGGTCCCAGCTTTGATGCACCTGTACTGACCTCGCCTTCTGGATGATAGCGGGGTGAACAGGCAGTGGCTCGGGTGGTTGATGTCCTTGATGATCTTTATGGCCTTCCTGTAACATCGGGTGGTGTAGGTGTCCTGGAGGGCAGGTAGTTTGCCCCCGGTGATGCGTTGTGCAGACCTCACTACCCTCTGGAGAGCCTTACGGTTGAGGGCGGAGCAGTTGCCGTACCAGGCGGTGATACAGCCCGCCAGGATGCTCTCGATTGTGCATCTGTAGAAGTTTGTGAGTGCTTTTGGTGACAAGCCAAATTTCTTCAGCCTCCTGAGGTTGAAGAGGCGCTGCTGCGCCTTCTTCACGATGCTGTCTGTGTGAGTGGACCAATTCAGTTTGTCTGTGATGTGTATGCCGAGGAACTTAAAACTTGCTACCCTCTCCACTACTGTTCCATCGATGTGGATAGGGGGGTGTTCTCTCTGCTGTTTCCTGAAGTCCACAATCATCTCCTTTGTTTTGTTGAAGTTGAGTGTCAGGTTATTTTCCTGACACCACACTCCGAGGGCCCTCACCTCCTCCCTGTAGGCCGTCTCATCGTTGTTGGTAATCAAGCTTACCACTGTTGTGTCGTCCGCAAACTTGATGATTGAGTTGGAGGCGTGCGTGGCCACGCAGTCGTGGGTGAACAGGGAGTACAGGAGAGGGCTCAGAACGCACCCTTGTGGGGCCCCAGTGTTGAGTATCAGCGGGGAGGAGATGTTGTTGCCTACCCTCACCACCTGGGGGCGGCCCGTCAGGAAGTCCAGTACCCAGTTGCACAGGGCGGGGTCGAGAACCAGGGTCTCGAGCTTGATGACGAGCTTGGAGGGTACTATGGTGTTGAATGCCGAGCTGTAGTCGATGAACAGCATTCTCACATAGGTATTCCTCTTGTCCAGATGGGTTAGGGCAGTGTGCAGTGTGGTTGAGATTGCATCGTCTGTGGACCTATTTGGGCGGTAAGCAAATTGGAGTGGGTCTAGGGTGTCAGGTAGGGTGGAGGTGATATGGTCCTTGACTAGTCTCTCAAAGCACTTCATGATGACGGATGTGAGTGCTACGGGGCGGTAGTCGTTTAGCTCAGTTACCTTAGCTTTCTTGGGAACAGGAACAATGGTGGCCCTCTTGAAGCATGTGGGAACAACAGACTGGTATAGGGATTGATTGAATATGTCCGTAAACACACCGGCCAGCTGGTCTGCGCATGCCACATGCCTCTTGTGTCTGAGCCGTTGAATTGAGATTCTACTTTGTCTCTGTACTGACGCTTAGCTTGTTTGATAGCCTTGCGGAGGGAATAGCTGCACTGTCTGTATTCGGTAATGTTACCAGACACCTTGCCCTGATTAAAAGCAGTGGTTCTCGCTCTCAGTTCCACATGAATGCTGCCATCAATCCACGGTTTCTGGTTAGGGAATGTTTTAATCGTTGCTATGGGAACGACATCTTCAACGCACGTTCTAATGAACTCGCACACCGAATCAGCGTATTCGTCAATATTGTTATCTGACGCAATACGAAACATGTCCAAAGTCCACGTGATGGAAGCAGTCTTGGAGTGTGGAGTCAGCTTGGTTGGACCAGCGTTGGACAGACCTCAGCGTGGGAGCCTCTTGTTTTAGTTTCTGTCTGTAGGCAGGGATCAACAAAATGGAGTCGTGGTCAGCTTTTCCAAAAGGGGGGTGGGGCAGGGCCTTATAAGCGTCGCGGAAGTTAGAGTAACAATGATCCAAGGTCTTTCCACCCCTGGTTGCGCAATCGATATGCTGATAAAATTTAGGGAGTCTTGTTTTCAGATTAGCCTTGTTAAAATCCCCAGCTACAATGAATGCAGCCTCCGGATAAATCATTTCCAGTTTGCAGAGAGTTAAATAAAGTTCGTTCAGAGACATCGATGTGTCTGCTTGGGGGGGGATATATACGGCTGTGATTATAATCGAAGAGAATTCTCTTGGTAGATAATGCGGTCTACATTTGATTGTGAGGAATTCTAAATCAGGTGAACAGAAGGATTTGAGTTCCTGTATGTTTCTTTCATCACACCATGTCACGTTAGCCATAAGGCATACGCCCCCGCCCCTCTTCTTACCAGAAAGATGTTTGTTTCTGTCGGCGCAATGCGTGGAGAAACCCGTTGGCTGCACCGCCTCGGATAGCGTCTCTCCAGTGAGCCATGTTTCCGTGAAGCAAAGAACGTTGCAGTCTCTGATGTCCCTCTGGAATGCTACCCTTGCTCGGATTTCATCAACCTTGTTGTCAAGAGACTGGACATTGGCAAGAAAAATGCTAGGGAGTGGTGCACGGTGTGCCCGTCTCCGGAGTCTGACCAGAAGACCGCCTCGTTTCCCTCTTTTTCGGAGTCGTTTTTTTGGGTCGCTGCATGGAATCCACTACGTTGTCCTGTTTGTAAGGCAGAACACAGGATCCGGGTCGCGAAAAACATATTCTTGGTCGTACTGATGGTGAGTTGACGCTGATCTTATATTCAGTAGTTCTTCTCGACTGTATGTAATGAAACCTAAGATGACCTGGGGTACTAATGTAAGAAATAACACGTAAAAAAAACTAAAAACTGCATAGTTTCCTAGGAATGCGAAGCGAGGCGGCCATCTCTGTCGGCGCCGAACAAGTTCATTACTGCACGTAACGCGCCAATGTAAACTGCGATTTTTTTATATATATGCACATTATCGAACAAAACACACAATAAATGTATAACATGATGTCCTATGAGTGTCATCTGATGGAGATAATCAAAGGTTAGTGATTCATTTTATCTATATTTATGCTTTTGTGACTGTGAAAAATCACTGTGTGTGTTTTTGAATTTGGTGGTCATCTAACATAAATATATGTTGTGTTTTCGCTGTAAAACATTTTTAAAAATCAGACACAATGGGTAGATTAACAAGATGTTTATCTTTCATTTGCTGTATTGGACTTGTTAATAATGTGTGAAAGTTAAATAGTACTAAAGAATATTTTTTTCAGCTGAATGGGAGGAGGTGTTCCCTTTAGGGAACTCCTTGTGTCCCCTAGCCCCAACAGGTTGCCTCTACCAATCTCGTTCTGAACGTCGTATAGCCCGTGAATCTGCACGGACCCGGGTCTCACCAATGAATTCATACCACACCAATCTTAGTTGAATATGTATTTACTAAAAAGCTAAAATTATTATAAAAGATAAACATAGACAAAACACATTATAAGCTATTGATCAGAATTTAGTATAACGGGCCAACACACTATGGCGCGTGTTACCCACAATGAGGATTTCAAAAGAGAGAGAAAAAAGAAAGAACACGAGAAATATACATTTGGGTGAATTTGCTATGCTATTCTAACCCTAGCCTTGCCCCAAACTGCCGCTCTTATGTGTCAGAATATAATGATCTAATTACGTGGGGATGATCTCCGAGGATTCTCTGCATGGACCGTTCAGCTGTTCGATGACGCACTACTCCGGCGCACCTCCCTGATCGTCCTCCCGAGGTCAGTGTCCTTCTGGGCTTAGGAGCCTGTTCCCTCACCCTTTACTCTGGAAGGGGTCTTCTGAGGACAGGCAGCTCTGTAACTCAGAGCTCACAGCATAGGAATGAAACCCTTTCGATACCATGAGTCGATGGGAGATGGAGGCTAGGTGGTTCGACTTGAATTCACCCGCTTAGACACAGCTAAAAAATGACATACATTTTCATATTCCATCTGTCGTCATGACCACCATTGTGGCTGACGGAAACCATTGTTCCAAAGTCCCTTTATTTCATGTTCAATGTTCTGAGGCTGGTTCTCCATAGTAACAGGACAAAGGAATTTGTCTGTGGCCTGAGATTTACCAGGGGCGTGAGGGGTCATAAAAATAACACATCTTCAGACCCCTAGATCTCTCCTCCTCTTTTGGGGTTGAGAGATAATCTGTAGGGTTGTGGTCTCCTGTAACCTGACCTGATCAGGACAGTCATGACAACTGCATAGATAGCCTAAAGACTATAGACTAATTGAGTGCTTTTGTCCCTTGATGTACTTACTGTATATGCCATGGTAATTGCTAGGGTTTGTGAATGGGTGACACATTTTTAAGGTATCTTTCAATATAAAAACTCCAAGGTAATAATGATATATAATGTTGTTTTTGTTTTGTTTTTATGCTATCCTTTGGTCATCCTCCTGGTGCTCAAAATGTAATTAATTTCAGAAAACAGGGTTCTTGTTACGGTTTTCTTGCGGTGAAGGAGAGGAGGACCAAAATGCAGCGTGGTAATTTTGCTACATGTTTAATAATGAATAAACATGAACAATACAAAAACAATAAACAGAACGTGAAAACCGAAACTACCTATACTGGTGCAAACAAACACAGAGACAGGAACAATCACCCACAAAACACTCAAAGAATATGGCTGCCTAAATATGCTTCCCAATAAGAGACAATGATAAACACCTGCCTCTGATTGAGAACCACTTCAGGCAACCATAGACTTTTCTAGATAACCCCACTAAACCACAATCCCAATACCTACAAAAACCCCAAGACAAAACACACCACATAATTAACCCATGTCACACCCTGGCCTGACCAAAATAATAAAGAAAACACAAAATACTAAGACCAGGGCGTGACAGTTCTACACAGTGGCTCAGTGCTCAATGAGGTACCATGGGAATCATCCTGCAGTCCTTAGAACATAACTGAACTGTGATGTCAAGCCAATAGTCCCTGTGCCCAAGAACACTAAGGTAACCTATCTAAATGACTACCGACCCATAGCACTCACGTCTGTAGCCATTAAGTGCTTTGAAAGGCTGGTCATGGTTCAAATCAACAGCATTATCCCAGAAACACTAGACCCACTCCAATTGGCATACCGCCCTAACAGATCCACAGATGATGCAATCTTTATTGCACTCCACACCACATAAACGCCTATGTGAGAATGCTATTCATTGACTACAGCTCAGCATTCAACACCATAGTGCCCTCAATGCTCATCAATAAGCTAAGGACTCTGGGACTAAACACCCCCTCTCTGCAACTGGATTCCGGACTTCTTGACAGCAGCCCCCAGGTGGTAAGGGTAGGTAACAACACATCCACCACGCTGATCCTCAACACAGCGGCCCCTCAGGAGTGCGTGCTCAGTCCCCTGCTATACTCCCTGTTCACTCATGACCGCACAGCCAGGCACGACTCCAACACTATCATTAAGTTTAGGCCTGATCACCGACAACGACGAGATAGCATACAGGGAGGAGGTCAAAGACCTGTCTGTGTGGTGCCAGGACATCAACCTCTGCCTCAACATGATCAAGACAAAGGAGATGACTACAACAAAAAGAGGACCGAGCATACCCCCATTCACATCGACAGGGCTGTAGTGGAGCAGGTTGAGAGCTTCAAGTACCTTGGTGTCCACATCACCAACAAACTATCATGGTTCAACTACACCAAGACAGTCATGAAGAGGGCATGACAAAACCAATTCCCCCTCAGGAGACTGAACATATTTGTCATGGGTCCTCAGATCCTCAAAAGGTTCTGCAGCTGCACTATCGAGAGCATCCTGACTCGTTGCATCACTGCCTGGTATGGCAACTGCTCGGCCTCCGACCACAAGGCGCTATAGAGGGTAGTGCGTATGGCCCAAGATTCCTGCCATCTAGGACAGAGGAGGTGTCAGAGGAAGCCCTAAATATTGTCAAAGACTCCAGCCACCCTAGTCATAGATTGAATTCTCTCTGCTACCGCATGGCAGGTGGTACCGGAGCACAATGTCTAGGTCCAAAAGGCTTCTTAAAACCAGTTGGATTTAGGGGGCGCTATTTTAATTTTTGGATGAAAAACGTTCCCGTTTTAAACAAGATATTTTGTCACGACAAATGCTCGACTATGCATATAATTGACAGCTTTGGAAAGAAGACACTCTGACGTTTCCAAAACTGCAAATATATTGTCTGTGAGTGCCACAGAACTGATGTTACAGGCGAAACCCAGATAAAAAAACAACCAGGAAGTGCCGCATTTTTTAAAACCGCCTCATGCCAATGACTCCTTATATGGCTGTGAATGAGCTACGAATGAGCTTACGTTTTCCTCGTTTTCCCCAAGGTGTCTACAGCATTGTGACGTCTTTTTAGGCATTTCCCTTGAAGAATGGCTGTAAGGGACCATATATGGCATGTAGTCACATCGTGTCTCCCGCAGAAAGCCATTTTTCCAATCGCTTCTTATGAGAAACCAACTGCCTCGAAAGGATATATTATCGAATATATTTGGTAAAAACACCTTGAGGATGGATCCTACACAACGTTTGCCGTGTTTCTGTCGATATTATGTAGCACATTTTTTTTTAAAGTTTAAGTTCTCAGCCAAGCATGGTGAAGAAACGGGAGCTTTTTCGTCTGCAAAAATAATATATTTGGAAAAAAGGAACATTTGCTATCTAACTGGGAGTCTCCTGAGTGAAAGCATCCAAAGTTCTTCAAAGCTAAATGATTTAATTTGGTTGCTTTTCTTATTTTTGTGAAAATGTTGCCTGCTGCCAGCAGAGGCTAGCATTGCATTATGCCATGATAAACTTACACAAATGCTTGTCTAGCGTTGGCTGTAACGCATATTTAGAAAATCTGAGATGACAGTGTTGTTAATTAATAAAAGGCTAAGCTTGTGTTGGAATATATTTATTTAATTTCATATGCGATTTTCATGAATAGGAAAAGTTTCTAGGGGTATTTATGTCCGTTGCGTTATGCTAATGCATTTTAGGCTATGATTACGCTCCCGGATACGGGTTTGCTCGTCGCAAGAAGTTAACAGCTTCTACCCCCAAGCCATAAGACTCTTGAACAGCTAATCAAATGGCTACCCAGACCCATCTTTTATGCTGCTAATACTTTCTGTTTATTATCTATGCATAGTCACTTTAACTCTACCTATATGTACATATTACCTCAATTACCTCGACTAACCGGTGCCTCCCGCACATTTACTCTGTACCGGTACCCCCTGTACATAGCCTCGCTATTGTTATTTTATTGCTGCCGTTTAATTATACGTTTTCTATACTTAACAGTTATTTTTCTTAACTTCTTGAAGCATTGTTTGTTAAGGAGCTTGTAAGTAAGAATTTCACTCTAAGGTCTGCACCTGTTGTATTCAGCACGTGACAAATAAAATTAGATTCGATTTTTGATTTGGAATAAAGTTACTGTATGTACCATGGGTTGACTGATGGTAGTAGGACTTCTATAACAATCTTGTTGGCAACAGTGCTGTCTGTCCATTTTAAACATCTTAGGGCTAGGGGGCAGTGTTTGGAAGTTCGGATAAATGATGTGCCCAAAGTGAACTGCCTGTTACTCAGGCCCAGAAGCTAGGATAAAATTGGTAAAATAATGTATGTGAGTATAACAGAACAGATTTTGTGTGCAAAAACCCGAGGAAAATCCATCCAGAAATGTATTTGTTTTAGGTCACTGTCCATCTCAACGCTTGTCTATGGGATATACAAATATATAGCTCCCAGATTGCAGTTCCTTTGGCTTCCACTAGATGTCAGCAGTCATTAGAAAAGGTTTCAGGCTTGTTTTTTGAAAAATGAATTAGTAGTTGTAGTTTTTCAAGGTGGCTCTTATTTTGACTGTAGTCTTGTGGCGCTCTTTGGATGAGGGCGCGCACCTCATTCTTTATCTCCGGTATTGAACATACTACATTCCGTCTTAAGTTGTATCATTTATTTACATATTAGGGTCCCTGAGAATTGATTAGAAACATTGTTTTACTTGTTTGGACGAAGTTTATCAGTAACTTTAGTGATTCACTTGTATGCATGTTGAACTAGTGGAACGGGTGGATTACTGAATCAAACGCGCCAACTAAACTGACTTTTTTGGGATATAAAGAAGGACTTTATCGAACAAAACTACCATTTGTTAGGTAGCTGGGACCCTTGGGATTGCAAACAGAGAAAGATCTTCAAAGGTAAGTGATTTATTTGATCTCTATTTCTGACCTTTGTGATGCCTCTGCTGGTTTGGAAAATGTTTTTAATGCTTTTGTATGCGGGGCACTGTCCTATGATAATCGCATGATATGCTTTCGCCGTAAAGCCTTTTTGAAATCTGACATAGCAGCTGGATTAACAAGAAGTTAAGCTTTTAAATTATGTAGCACAATTGTATGTTCATGAATGTTTAATATTACAATTTTGTAAGTTGAATTTGGCGCGCTCCAGCTCCCCCGGATGTTGTCAAATTTGATCGTGGTAACGGGTTCCCTGCTCTAAGAACCCAGTGTTTACGGTGTCCATGGGGACAACTCCAAGTAACTTCTCTGACACAACTGAGGCTGTGTGACTGACTTAATATGGACACTGCAAACATCTCCAGAATTCTGCAGGTCTGTTTCCCAAGGCAAATAAAATAAATCCTTTTCAACTGTATCAATCAAATTATGTTTCTGTTTTGAGATGTCCGTCTCCTCAAAAGCTTGCAGTGAAGCCTTTGTCGGCCTGAGTCACACTCACAAAATTCTTAAAAAGGCCCAGTGCAGTCAAAAATGTGTTATTTAGAAGAAGAAAAAGTAAAAAGTAAACTTGATTTATCTAGGCAAGTCAGCTAGGCCAATTGTGCACCGCCCTATGGGACTCCCAATTACAGCCAGATGTGAAACTGCCTGGATTTGAACCAGGGACTGTAGTGACACCTCTTGCACTGAGATGCAGTGCCTTAGACCGCGGCGCCACTTATGACTAGTATATATACCTTACCAGTCAAATGTTTGGACACACCTCCTCAATCAAAGGTTTTATTTTTACTATTTTCTACATTGTAGAATAATAGTGAAGACATCACAACTATGAAATTACACATCTGAAATCATGTAATAACCAAAGAAGTGTTAAACAAATAAAAAAATATAATCAAAATATATTTGAGATTTGAGATTCTTCAAAGTAGCCACCCTTTGCCTTGATGACAGCTTTGCACACTCTTGGCATTCTCTCAAAAACCTTCACCTGAAATGCTTTTCCAACAGTCTTGAAGGAGTTCCCACATATGCTGAGATCTTGTTAGCTGCTTTTCCTTCACTCTGTGGTCCAATTCATCCCAAGCCATCTTAATTGGTTTGAGATCGGGTGATTGTGGAGGCCAAGTCATCTGATGCAGCACTCCATCACTCTCCTTGGTCAAATAGCCCTTACACAGTCTGGAGGTGTGTTGGGTTATTGTCCTGTTGAAAACAAATGAAAGTCCCACTAAGCGCAAACCAGATGGGATGGCGCAACGCTGCAGAATGCTGTGGTAACCATGCTGATTAAGCGTGCCTTGTATTCTAAATAAATCACAGACAGTGTCACCAGCAAAGCACCCCCACACCATCACACCACCTCCTTCAAATCAAATCAAATTGTATTTGTCACATGCACTGAATACAACAGGAACTTACAGTGAAATGCTTACTTACAAGCCCTTAACCAACAAATCTTTAAGCAGTTAAGGGAAAAAAGTGTTAAGTAAAAAATAGATTAAGTAGAAAATAGAAAATTAAAAGGAAAAATTAAACCGCAGCAGTAAAATAACAGTAGTTGTGTATATACAGGATGTACCGGTACAGAGTCAATATGCGGACACGCCGGTTAGTCGATGTAATTGAGGTAATATGGACACGTAGGTAGAGTTAAAGTGACTATGCTTAGTAACAGCAGCATAAAAGAGGGTTCTGGGTAGCCCAGGCGTGGACTGGACACATGTGGGGTGTTATTGATGGAACTGCACCAAGGCTTAATCTTTCAGAATCATTTTCTTCTGAAAATGTCATGGATTTGAACAAAGACAGTGTTAAACAAAAAAATCAATAGTGAATTATTTCACAAGCTAATAATAATTGAACTCGCTAAATGTAGGTCTTCATATTTCAGTGGCAAAAACCTCTCGGGATAAGGTGCCCTTGAGTGATGAGAGGTTATGTGGGTTGAATCTCCACATTACTGAATTAGCCGCTTTGAAAAGACCCATAATAGCCAAGGCTTTTCTGAAGGCTGTAGTGTAGGTAACCGCATCACTGCTTGAGTAGCTGTGTAAAACCATTTACTCTGAGCATAAAGACATATTTTCACCAAATTTTCCTGCAAACACTAAACAAAGTTGACATTGTGAAAGTAAGTCCAGTTAATTCATTTTTCAACCTTCCAATACAAAATTGCTCCATAATCTCAGAATTTGTATATACAATTGTATCTGCAGACCACTGTGAATCTCCAACGTAATTTTGTTGTCAATGGTCTCATAAGGACCCCAAGGTAACAGTATTAAGTCGGTGAGTGTGTCACAAAATCAATGAAGCAATCTAACAGTCTGTCGGTAATATGACTGCTCAGATGATCTTCTCATTGACTGACAGTAATTCAACCTCTCCTTGTCACGCAACCGTTATCATTGCAAGCAAATCGAACCCGATTTCCATTCAAGTTTACCCAGTATGGACATTGTTGATAATTCTAACATGACATTAAATCTCCTCTATATCTCTGATAAAATATGTCACGCAGTAGGTGAGACTGAGAAATTATTCATACACAAATGGCTGACTTGTCAGTCAAGGGAAAGACTACACCAAGATACCTGTACTGTATTTTCAGTCAAATTAAGTCAATATGGCCTGCAAGGTGAAATGGAACTTGGACCACTAGACACTGAAGTATAACACAGACTCCAGTTTTTGTGGCTGCCAGGGATACACACACTCTCACTGTGGGCATTATGCTGGAATTAGGCTTCAGACGACTAATGGGAAAATCTAATTAAATACAGGATTTGTAAAAGTATCTGTGCTGAGGATTACAAAGCCTCAGCCTGGCTAAATCCTCAGAATGATATTTCAAAAACTCTGGTTACATAAACCATTGGACAAGGAAGACCACATAAGGCCACCTCCGTGCTGCCTTGGAAAGGGAAAATAGTCAGCCATTCGTGGGCACCTGAAATGCCAGATTGTGCAACAATGATGTATAGGAGTCTTTGCAAACAAATGCATTTAATTTAACCTGAATAACAACATTCCCTATCGCTTCATGAGCCATAGCCAATGAATTCGCTGGGATTTATAGAGTAATATGATACTTTAACTTTACAGACATGAATGGGGTATAATGTTTGGAACCATGCTGAGGTTGGGGATGGTGTCAACTTTCCTCTGACCCTGGCATTTGTTGCATGTCCTCTAATGTGTTGCTCGAATTCTAGTCACACGAGCTACTAACTGTAATGACCAGGTTTATATGATCCACTTACAGGTTTTATGGATACTCTATACAATGGATGATTCTCTCCCTCATCTGAAACTTTATTCATATTGCAGTACCCAGGTATTTCAAATGTTAGGTATAGATTGCATCACAGTTAAATTATGCATGGTTGAATATGAGAACAATGCCTCAAGCAAACATCAGTCATGTGGTAAATGTTACTCAATTAAATAAACTTATTGAAACAAACAATGACACAGGCATCATAACAATTTGAAGTGAATATTCATCTAAAAAGTCAGTTGCTGACAGGGGTTGGAACTGGTTCAGGGAACAGAACAGTAAACCGGAAAATAACATTTCAAGGAACAGAAATAGAACCGTGAACGAAAGTGATCTATAATATTCTAGAGCAGAACTGTTATTTTAATCATGTTAATAATGTTATTTTACGTTCCATGCCTTTTTTTTCAGGTCCAACAAACAAAATACTTAACAAAGCACCTATGCAAAGTTCTCACTCTGTCACTCAGCTTATTCCAATGTCTGCTTGCAAGCTGAAACTCTTTGCCAGTGTGTGTGCACGTGTTTAGGCTACCTGCCCCTGCCCCTCCGAAGCATAGGCTACTGGACTGACATTACAAGCATGATTCAGAAGATAAAGAGAGCGATTTGGTTAAACTTTTTCAATGCTAGTTACAGGACACTACAGGCCTAGTTATCAAGTTTCACATTGGATTTATTAACTACAAAAAGGTAAGACGTGTTTTTAATTCTGGTGCCACTCTGCACACAAGGTTGATAGCTGGCTAGCTCAAAGGACATTCAAAGTTCCTCCATAGAAGCCGCTACTCCTAGGAATAATTCTCTGGAACGAATTCAGATAAAGCAAGTCATAAGATGCCCAGCACTTCAAACCTCCTCCTCAAATCATCCCTATCTTGCTCTCTCCCCACCTGCAAAATTTCATTCGCATTTTGTGCCATAGGCTACACTTGTCTGTAGCAAATCAAAACTGTTGATTTCATACGTTAAAAAAGGAACAGAAAATTACTATATAAACCAGTACTTTTTTTCTCACTGGTTCGGGACGTTATTTTGCTGGACTGAACATTGGAACAGATAAAAAATAGTATTTCTGTTCAGAACGAATCGATTGGAAGATATTTTAAGCTTCCAACCCCTGGTTACTGATGCAGGGAATTGTAATCTTATGTACTCTACCTATTTTAAAGGATATTATATCATTATGAGTTTAGAAGTCCTAAACCTCAAAACATGTCATTGACTCAGACAACATGTAACAGTCTTGCCTACCACCATGTCAAGAGCTTCTTCCCATGTCCTATTAACTCTTGCCAGACACGATTCAAGGATGCATGCAGCACAGGGCAGAGTTAGGGGAAAAACATCCCACATTGTGACCCTGGCAAAGTGGATTGAAAAATGTACAATTATTTGCCTCGAAATTGCTTTAGCCAATGTCTGGCAACGTCCCCCCAATCTCATCCCCCTGCCAACTTATTACATAATCAGATCTCTGTGGTGGTATACCCAACCTAATATTACTATTAGAGAAATGAGGCGGCCATTATATTTGAGAGCGCTTTCATTTCCCTCTTCTGACGGGAAGAGATTGTCCTCCCACTGATGCTGATCGAAGAAAGTTGCCTTCAATGTTAGCCCCTCTTATCATGTCAGTGGCAAGCACATGCTCTGCCATACTGTTATGCTGAACATGGGGAGGAAAATAGGCACATTTCATGTATGATTTTCTAGGTTAAGCATTACAGGATAAAAATAAGAGGTATTTTAAGAGATAAACCTTTTCCAGCCCCTTCAGGGGATATTAATACCTAAAAATAGTCCTTATCTATTGTATGTTCCAGTGTCTCCCTTTCATGGGAGTTTTCACACTGAGGTGTTTGCCATGAGGAGTAGGTATTCACTTCTAGGATGTTATAAGAACATGATAATAATATAGTACTAACATTGAGATTTAGTCCATGTCATACCCCAGAGTTATCCAGAGATAGACTTGAGGCATGGCTAGTGCTTGATGTAGTCACTTTAATTAATTAATTGATGTGCTAGATAAAAGCTGTTTGATTGTTTGCAGCTGAGAATTGTACAAAGGAAAAACCTGAGGTTGCTGCCATTGGGGTTATTATAGCAGGGAAGATATTATTGGTGCTCTCATTTGCCCCCCAACAAATTCATTCCTTTCAAATGAGAAATACATTCCAGTCATGAGTATGCATGCAAGATATAAAATATTAATTCATCCAAGATGTCTAAAACAACTAAAACAACCCAATCATGAGCAGATCAAACTAAAACATTGTACAAAAAAAGGGTATATATTGGATATGGATGATCTAAACTTTTAGAACATAGTATCCTGCTTCGTAAAGTAATGCTAACGTGATGCAACTCCATATCTGTTCATTTGTTTGCTAAAATTGTTTACATTTTAGATGGCACAGTCAAAACCCTTGAGGGAGTGGACGCGAGTCGGTGGGACAAATATGCATTAGAAGCCATGTCAACATTTTTTAATGTTGTCATTAGTTATGTGACCTCTGATCCAAGCTGTAGGTCAACATATGATTGGTACAATTTCATTTGTACCAAAGTACAGAAAAAAACTGTGGTTAAACCATAAAGTGATTTACGTGACTGTTCTTAAACACACAGTACATTTCATTAGTAGATGGGAATATGTTGACTCGAACCAACGTGTAAGCTCTTTTCAGACCTACTAAGGAGAGATTTGTCTCTCTCTGTTGTCTTGTCCTAGCCCTTACAACAAGGATAGGAGGAAGACAACAAAGACTCCTGTGCTAAGCATGACTTGCTCAAGATGAAGCATTTAGCACGGACTTTTCGAGAGTGCTTTATATCAGTGTAATTCACTCACTCTTTTCAATCATTTTAAAATTCCACAAAGCGCCTGAGAGATGGTCTCTGGTGAAAGGAGTAATTGCTGCCGGGTGTACGTGAGACCAGTTATTCACATCCGCTTAAATTTTTTGTATTTTTCAATTACATTTAAAATGTCTGCCGGATGGATCCAGCTCTAAGAATAGTCCTTCCAGAAAGCCTCTCTTATAATTTTGACCTCAACTTTTTAAACATTGAGACCACTTGGCAGTAGCGGTGCATGGGTAACAATCACTGTGGAAGCCAAGACAGAAAAAAAGCCAAATTAGAACCTGTGTTGTGATAATTGTGTTGTTTGCTCTATAACCTGTTAGTTCATATGCCTTGCCACTGTGATATATGGGACGAAGGCCGAGACAATAAGAAGACAGTGGCAGAATAAATTCAACCACCCCTTTGTTCACAATACTGGAGAGCAACCACTGTCCAGTGAAGTCCACAAAGCATGTTGCATGTAACAAACAGTTAAAGGACCTACAGCATGGTCAAGTAAGTTAACGTTAATTACATTTGACTACTAAACAACCATTTATTTAGAACCAATGGGAGTTACCAAAAGTCTGAATGAAAACAGGAGTTGACTCCATTATTCCAGCACCATTCAAATCACCTATGCTTAGCCTAATACAGTGAAAAGATACCAAAAACAATTTATTGCAATCAACGTAAGCTAAATATGTGACTGTCCATGGTTCTGATTTCTCTGTGTGTGTGTGTGTGGGTGTGTGTGCAAGTAGAAAAAACATGTTGACTCACCCTACTACGCTAAAGCCATCCTCTTTCATGTTGCCTAAAAGTGTGTACCATACCTGGCTAAAATGCTTGCTCGCTAGCCTAACTTCCTTTGATGAGCAACAATGAGCCAGCTAGTTAGCATTAGCCTACTACATCTCGCTACATACTGAACTTCCATCCTCAGGCCAGGTGCACAATATATGATTTTATGGTTGGGTCAGAATCGCTGTTATAATTCTCCATAGTTGCCAATGGTTAGGTAAAACCAAAACTCCAAATCCCTATCTCCAGCCATGGCTAATTTTGAAAAGAGTCAATTTAAGATAGCTAGCCACTGATGGACAATAACAACAATTCAAGTTCTGTTATGACGTTTGCCTTTGATGTGATTGGAGTGAAGCCAAATCCAAACTGGCTTCCCTTGACACTTTTTTTTTGTTGCACCACAGTTGACTCAGTTTAGCAATTATTTTTTTTATCAAGGGAGGCCAAATACTCACTGGCTTCCTTTGCAATTAATGCTACAGGAGGCAACAATATGAAACTCTTTTTGACCAGTGCATCAGATTGGCTCAAATGCCTTTTCTGTTGAAATGCATTCAGCCTCTAGCAAATAGAAGGAAAATGATGATACAGGGACAAAATGTTAAATCTTTTTTTTTTTTCGTTTTTGGGGGAAGCCTGGCTTCCCTTGGCAACCATGAATACACGCCACTGCGACCTGGTTGTCTGCAACACGGTTGGGTGTCGACCAAAAGAGGTTGGTGGCACCTTAATTGGGTGCCACCAACATGGCTGGAGCAGAATGAGTGGGATGGTATCAGATACCTCAAACAAATGGTTTACATAAATCTTCTGTTTTCGCTCTATCCATCTCAAAGTAATGCCTACAGCCTAGCAAATACTGTATGTTGTTGCAACCTCATTTCGGAGACCTCTCCACCCCAAGTGTTCACAGAAGCACAGTGTGTGTGGCTCCTGTTACTGAGGTTATAAGGACACAAGGCGATACCCAAATGCAGACACAGGAGGCAGATGGTTGAGCTCCGATATTTATTATAACAAAAGGGGTAGGCAAAAAGCAGGTCGGGGACAGGCGAGAGTTCATTAAACAGGTCCATACAGTACAAGGGGATAGGCATGCTCGAGGGTAGAACAGGCAGAGTGATCAGGCAGGTGGATTTGGCGTCAGGACAGGCAAGGGTCAAAAACCAGGAGGGCTAGGAAAAATAGAGACTGGGAAAATAGGAGCTTGGAAAAACACTGGTTGACTTGGCAAAACAAGACAAACTGGCACAGAGTGAGAGACAGGAAACACAGGGATAAATACACCGGGACTAATTGGGAAAACAGGAGACACCTGGAGGTGGGTGGAAACCATCACAAAGACAGCTGAAACAGATCAGGGCATGACAGAGGTACTAGGTCAGTGTTTTGCAGGTCAGTCCCAGACAGTCCCTACAAGAGGGATTAGGCAATAGCAAAGGTGTCTGAGGGAGAGGAAGTAGCAGGAACTGAATAAACTCAGGCTCAGAACCTTAGAATAAAAAAACAGGCTCAGAACCTTGACTGTAGAAACAACCACTTCCTTAGGTTTCATTCAGAGTAAACTGGTAAACTGGTACCACAACATTCACAGTATTTGTGGAATACCGACATCTAGACATAACTCAATAGCTGTAAATGTCATGTTTTTGATGTGCTTTAAAATGTGGAATAGGCTTTTTGACATATAGTTAAAATAAACCGATACCCAGTATAGCTAGATGCATAGGCTGAATAAACATTTCAAACACAGCATAATCGTAATATTTCCCTAAATACTGACATGACTAAATGAGTACTGGACCAGTCAATATCCCAATATTCCCAGATGTCGTCATTAAGCCCTAAACTGCATAGTTTGTGGGAAAAAACCAAAGCCCCTTGAATCTCGTCTCTGATGCTGGTAGTTATCCATATGGTCGATATGGATAGAATGATGCTAATCCGCAATATTGGGCATGCTAAATATCCATGCAATAAGCTCGATCTCACACTTTGCATTGGAAGTGTGTGGATGAATTTTGACAGATGTGTTTGTTTTCATTACTCTTGATAGATGAGTCTCAGCAGTGGAAGAAACTTTCACAGCTTTAATATCATGTGATTAATAACTCTATGCTACTCCACACTGTTCTAAAAGAGAGGAGACCTCATACCAACACCAAAACAAATATATTGCATTCATGTAGGTGACTCTAGGACATGTCAAGTTAACATCTACTTATTTTTCCTCTATTTGGATTCTGAGGACAATACTATGATTTAGTTACATGCTACAGGCAATTGCTATGTGTGCTGTGCACCTAGTTTACTAGTACTGATTTGAAACCCTATTTGGCCAGTTCCCTTTCATTACAATTGAATCATGTTCTTCAGTGTGTCTGCTATTGTGTACAGTCAAATAGACATGTACCACATATACCATATACTGCGATATTTGGAAATACCCATGTGATGGTTTTTCAATACCATCAATATATTTGTAGCTACTTTTTAAGTAAATACCTGCAGTCATCTAGTGCAATACGTTAGAAAATAATGCAGATTGCATTCTTGATTTTCACCAGTCACATTATTTTTTTATTATGAAGCCTAGCGGTAGTCCTCAGTCACATGGTGTTTGTTTAAAAGCACACAACTACACTACCAGTCAAACGTTTTAGAACACCTATTCATTCAAGGTTTTTTCTTTATTTTCACTATTTTCTACATTGTAGAATAATAGTGAAGACATCAAAGCTATGAAATAATATATATGGAATCATGCAGTAAGCAAAGAAGTGTTAAACAAATCAAAATATATTTTATATTTGAGATTCTTCAAATAGCCACCCTTTGCCTTGATGACACTCTTGGCGTTGCACACTCTTGGCACTCTCTTAACCGGCTTCACACTTGGAACAGTCTTGAAGGAGTTCTTGTTGGCTGCTTTTCCTTCACTCTGCGGTCCGACTCGTCCCAAACCATCTCAATTTGGTTGATGTCAGGTGATTGTGGAGACCAGGTAATCTGATGCAGCACTCCATCACTCTCCTTCTTGTTAAAATAGTTCTTACAAAGCCTGGAGGCGTATTGCTGCAGAATGCCATGCTGATTAAGTGTGCCTTGAATTCTAAATAAATCACTGACAGTGTCACCAGCAAAGCACCCTCACACCATAACACCTCCTCCTCCATGCTTTACGATGGGAAATACACATGCAGAGAACATCCGTTCACCCACACAGCGTCTCACAAAGACATGGCGGTTGGAACCAGAAATCTCCACTTTGGACTCCAGACCAAAGGACAGATTTCCACCGGTCTAATATCCATTGCTCATGTTTCTTGGACCAAGCAAGTCTCTTCTTATTATTAGTGTCCTTTAGTAGTGGTTTCTTTGTCGCAATTCGACCATGAAGGCCTGATTCATGCAGTCTCCTCTGAACAGTTGGTGTGGAGATATGTCTGTTACTTGAACATTATTAAGCCTTTATTTGGGATGCAATTTATGAGGCTGGTAACTCTAATGAACTTAATCTATGCCGCAGAGGTAACTCTGGGTCTTCCATTCATGTGGCGGTCCTCATGAGAGCCAGTTACAGCATAGCGCTTGATGATTTTTGTGACTGCACTTGAAGAATTGACTGACCTTCATGTCTTAAAGTAATGATGGACTGCCGTTTACCTTTGCTTATTTGAGCTGTTCTTGTCGTAATATGGCCATGGTCTTTTACCAAATAGGGCCATCTTCTGTATACCCCCCTACCTTGTCACAACACAACTGATTGGCCCCAACGCATTGAGAAGGAAAGAAATTCCAAATTAACTTTTAACAAGGCACACCTGTTAATATAAATGCATTCCAGGTGACTACCTCATGAAGCCGGTTGAGAGAATGCCAAGAGTTTGCAAAGCTGTCAAGGCAAAGGGCTGGCTATTTGAAGAATCTCAAATATAAAATATATTTTGATTTGTTTAACACTTTTGCTTACTACATGATTCCATATGTGTTATTTCAAAGCTTTGATGTCTTCACTTTTATTCTACAATGAAAATAGTCAAAATAAAGAAAAACTTTGAATGAGTAGGTGTTCTAAAGCTTTTGACCGGTAGTGTACAGAGACCGGAGCCTTGTGAGTCACTCACTACAGCACGCACCAGGTGATCAAGTTACAGTATGGAATTCAGAACTTAATGTTTGCCAGCTAGATATCTTATAACTATTAAGTTAACTGTCTAAAATACACTAAATGCTCTGAAGTTGTACATTTAAATTTTCTAACTTAGTAGTTACAGTTGCAAAAAAAAGTATGTGAGCCCTTTGGAATGACCTGGATTTCCATAAATTGGTCAAAAAATGCATAAGCTAATTGGAGTCAGGACTCCGCTAACCTGGAGTCCAATGAGACGAGATTGGAGATTGGTTAGAGCTGCCCTGCAATATAAAAAAACTCACAAAAATGTTAGTTTGCTATTCACATGAAGCATTGCCTGATGTGAACCATGCCTCGAGCAAAATAGATCTCAGAAGACCTAAGATTAAGAATTGTTGACTTGCATAAACCTGGAAAGGGTTATCTCTAAAAGCCTTGCTGTTCATCAGTCTACTGTAAGACAAATTGTCTATAAAGAACATTGCTGCACGTCTGAAGTTCGCAAAAGGGCACCTGGATGTTCTATAGCATTACTGGCAAAATATTCTGTGGACAGATGGAACTACAGTTGAGTTGTTTGGAAGGTACATGCAACACTGTGTGGAGAAAAAAAGGCACAGCACATCAACATCAAAACCTCATCCCAACTGTAAAGTATGGTGGAGGGAGCATCATGGTTTGGGGCTGCTTTGCTTCCTCAGGGCCTGGACAACTTGCTATCATCGACGGAAAAATGAATTCCCATGTTTATCAAGACATTTAGCATGAGAATGTAAGCTTATCTATCTGCCAATTGAAGAGCAACAAAAGTTAGGTGATGCAACAGGACAACGACCCAAAACACAGAAGTAAATCAACAACAGAATGGCTTCAACAGAAGAAAATACACCTTCTGGAGTGGCCCAGTCAGAGTCCTGACCTCAACCCGATTGAGATGCTGTGGCATGACCTCAAGAGCAGTTCACATGAGACATCCCAAGAATATTGCTGAACTGAAACAGTTTTGTTAAAAGGATACGCAACTACAGAAAACATTTGGTTGAGGTTACTACTGCCAAAGGAGGGTCAACCGGTTAATTAAATCCAAGGTTTCACATAATTTCCCACCCTGCACTGTGAATGTTTAAACGTTATGTTCAATAAAGACATGAAAACACAATTGTTTGTGTGTTATTTTAAGTGGACTGTGTTTGTCTATTGCTGTGACTTAGATGATTATCAGATCAAATTTTATGACCAATTTATGCAGAAATCCAGGTAATTCCAAAGGCTTCACATACTTTTCTTGCCACTGTATCTAGCCAGTTAGCTTCTTGCAAAATCAAGCTTCTCTTTTTAACAGCAGATAATCCCCTCCTGGTTTAAGAGCCTTGTCGTCTAATATTTGTTTTGTCTTTGCAGCAAACTGTGAGTAGCATATCTTTTTTATAACGTTGACCTGGAATGTCTGTCATGTTAGCATTTAGCTAGCATTCTCTATGGGATAAACATTGCTAACCTTCCGAATACACAAGCTCAGTGGGATTTTGAAAGATTATCAGTGCCGTTATTACCAAATATCTCAGTATGGCACAAGGTATGTGCCATACTGACAATCTGGATACTGCCCAAGCCTCCAGTCAAGTTATTACATTTGCTAGGAAACTTCAATAGTATCCAGCTACAGACAGACACTCTCTAAAAGTTCGGTGCTGACCCTGGTTTCTTTCTAATATCACTGATGTGCAGTATGTACCATACTGGAAGACTGATGTGATTGGCCATGTGTAACATATGGAACAATGTCAAAGGACACCCATTTCAAAGAGCTGTGTAGAAAGTAAAGTTGTCATTGATGACTTCAATGCATCTTATACCGTAGAGCCTTAAACAAAAAAAACCAATCTTCTTTTGATTGATGTTTGATTTGTGACTTCATGAAACAAATGAGTTGCCCGAAGGCTCTAGCTTCCACACACTGCCATAGCGACCAAAACCACCTCAATTTGTGTTCTTCCTTTTTCCTCTGATTTTCAAGTTGAGAAGATGTCAACCAGCACAGGTGTAACACATATGACTAACTAGGTTACACCAATCGGTGCACCCTATGTGCTAACAAGCTATACATGCTTGTAAACATAAATGGAAAAAACAAAACCTGTAATACCTTCTTCCTTAAGACAACAAATATATCTTAGATTTTTGTTGGACAAGTTTGCTCACCACCAACAGCAAACTTTCTTTTCACAACATAATCAACTTAAATGCGTCGCTACTTATGCATCGCCTTCTCCAATATGAACATGCTGTTTATTGGCTGTCAACAACAAGACAAAAACACACTATTTATTTTTTTATTTTATTTTTTTATAGTTGAAACTCACAATTTTTGAAAAACTCATATGCTTCTATAACTCTTGACGCCATGGAACTAGCAGAAACAAAACTCATCTCCATTACGGAAAAACGCGCAGTCAAAATAAGTTGTGAGCCGGGGCATCACACTGGTAAAACGCAAAACACAAAACTTGATAGCCCACCCTTGAGAGAGAATCGGCAACCAAGTTGTCCTTACCACAAAAATGTATGAATTTAAGAAGAAACTCTCTCACTGCTGATCTTCTCTCTCTTTTCAGGCTTCACTCGATAGGCATTTTGTTTGATCACTCCAAGTCCCCAACATCAATGTCATGCTCTAGTACATTTGTCTGGCTTGGCACATCTGAGATATAGGCAGAACATCACTACCAGTTTCCACCGACTTCTCTGCCCGATTGTAGCGGGTGAAGTATGGTTGCAACATGTTGGCATGACACAGCCAAGTTTTTTTTCCTGTGCTCCGGTGTGGCAATGATATAATCCAGATTACCATTTATTTTTACTATGGAGTAAGGCCCGAAAAGTGAGCCTGCAATGGTGACCCCAGAACGGGCAAAAAAAAACAGGACTTGGTCACCCACATCGAAAGTGCGGTCTCGGGTTTTCCAATCGTACCACAATTTCTCCAGATTCTCACTAGAAAACTCACAGGCACAGTGGAATCTGTATTGAAAAGTGCTAACATGCTCCAACAGTTTTGTTTTTATGTTTAAGGTGTCACCCTGCCACTACCTCTCTCTCAGCAAACTCAAAGGACGCCTGACATAATGTCCAACATGAGCTCATATGGACTAAAACTGAGAGATTCCTGACCAGCATCCTGCACTGCAAACAGCACAACAGGGACCCCTTTCACCAGAATATCAAACTCAAAGCAGTAAACTCTCAACATAGACTTCAAAGTCTGATGAAATCTCTCAAGAGCAACTTGATACTCTGGGTGGTAGGCACTAGAAGGGCTATGGGTTACACCCAACTGTTGTAGCATTTGCTGGAAGACTTGACATGAAATTCACTCTGACCTGAAATTCACTCTGGTCTGACTCCATTACCTGCGGAAGTCCAAACATTGAGAATAATTTCACCAGAGCCTTAACAATACAGGGAGCTGTGATTTTACTCAAGAAAACAAGTGACAGCACACATTATGGTTAAGAGAAACTGGTTACCACTCTTGGCTTTTGACAAAGGACCAACACAGTCCACCAGAACCCTCCTGAAAGGTTGGTCAAAAGCAGGAATAGGCTACAAAGGTGCAACCGGTACAGCTTAGTTCGGTTTTCCTGTCCGCTGGCAAACAAACATAACATGATTTACAGTAAGACACAGCATCCTGTTTCAGACCAGGCCAAAATAAGTTACGCAAGATACAGTCATGAGTCTTGTTGACCCCAAGATGGCCTGCCATACTACCATCATGAGCCAAATTCAGTATCTCTTCAGTATCAGTATCTCTTCATATCTCTCTCAACAAATTGAGACTGGGCCAATCGTCTTTCCCAGAAGTGGCGCGAGAACCCCTTTTCCTTGTTAGAACATAATCTCTGTCAAAGACGCATCACAGCAAAAAGAGGGGAGAGGGAAACATCTTTACTCTGTTCAGCAATTAGCTGCTTCCTATACATCAGTGTTAACTGTAGGGATCCTCTCTTCCTTCAGCCTTCCTACAAACTCGCTCACCTTTGGGGTTTTCAAAAGAGTGGTCAACTCAAGAGAGGTTTAGAAAAATCAGAATCACCCTTAAACGTCGGACAGATTGACCATGGTGGGATCGCTGACATCCTCCTCAAAACTAGACTTGCTCAAACATAACTTTAACGCACACTCAGGGTGCCTTACAAACGACAGGATTTTGCACGACCTTCCCTCCAGCCAAATCGTTTCCCAAAATAATTGAGAACCCCTTCACCGGTAGGCTAGGCCTCACTCCAACGACAACAGAACCAGAAATAAAAACTTGAGTTCTACATTATACAAAGGAACTTCCATGCAACCCATCTCCACGCCTTGTACTAACACACTATAACCAGTTGCTGAAGTGTCAGACAAAGGCATAACAACCTCCAAAATGAAGAACTGGACTGCCCAAGTGTCTCGCATCTTCACCGGCTGCTTAAAAGTATCTCTACTGTGCAAAGATACGAACTGGTCTGAAACAGTGGGTTCATACACATCTGATCCAAAATCTTGTTTAGGAGATACAACAGTCCCAACCAGAGACGAAATGAGCTGGACTACTCCCACAAGAAGAAACAGCTTTTTCCTTTCTAACGTTTTTCTGTTTTAACTTAGGACACAGAGACGGTGTCCTTTCTCACAGAAGTAATGACAAACTGGCGGATAACAATAAAAACTATTTTATGCAGGTCTTTGTCTTTGGGCACTGTAAAAATGGACTGGAACCTCACAGTAGGAGGGGACTTCTCTGGATTGATTTTTGCGTAGGGATAACTTCTGGGTGCTTTGTCTGTGTCAACACAAACTCATCTACAAGAACTGCAGATTTCACAAGAGTGAGATCCTTGTGCTCATAAATGTAGGTAGCAACACTTTCGTGAAGACAATTTTTGAACAGTTTGAGAAGTATGAGTGTCTTTAAATCCTCAAGGTCCTTGACCTCGAGAAACACACCACCGATCAAAAAGAAATGCTTGATCCCTTGCAAACTCAACATGGCTTTGTGATTCTGTCTTTCGTCATTTACGGAATTGTCTGTATGCCTCTGGGACCAACTCTTAAGCCCAAAGGATAGCAGCTTTAACAGTGTCATAATCTGAACTCTGGTCAAGATAAAGCGACATACACTGAGCTTTTCCCACAAGAAAACTTGAGGAGCAGTGACCAAACATCTAGCGGCCATTTTAGGGATGTTGCAATACACTCAAACAGAGTAAAATATACATCCATCTCTTTTTCATTGAAAGGCAGTACAAGTTGGCTTTTCAGACAAAGATCAAACTCTGCAGAGGGTGCAAGATGGCCTGACTTGATTCGAAGTGCTTCCAGATCTTTCGCCCTTTGTTTGGCTGAACACTCATCTTGTATTTCCTTGTGCTCTAACAAATGTATGTTGTTCTAACCCCTCACATTCTCTTTCCTTGTGCTCAAGCTCTAATTTCTGTTGCGACAATTTTGTCTTTACTTCTAACAATTGCACATCTACAGGACTCACCTTACTACCAGTAGGGCCCTTTTCATCAACCTCCCTCTCCGGAAGGATTTTCTCCTCCACCAAAGCAGTACCGATCAACTCTGACTACTGCTTTTTAATCGCCAGATGCCACCTTGATGGCATAATGCTTTGAAATGACAAGCAGATGTGCCTTCCATACATTTATCTAGCATCTCCCATGTAAGGTTTTCCACAAAATATTTCCAAATTATTAAATTCTTTATTAGCTTGTGTGTTTATGAAACTTTCAAAATAATTCCACAACTTGTATAGTCCCTGTGGGTGGATTTTAGGAACAGGAACTCTACCACAAAAGTGTATTTTGAACACTCATATCTGGGCATAGCAGAGCTTCAGAGTAGGTGTCTAGAGCGACTACCATACTCATTAGAAACAAGATCCCAGACGAGCCCCCATTCTATTAAGTTCCTCAGCAAGAAAGTCTAAATGTTGCTCAAACAAAAAGAGTCAGTGACAACAATAAAATCGAAACAGGTGGTGCTTTAGGAGGGGTTCTAAAAGACACCCACCATGAGCGCCCACTAAGAGGAAAACAAAAGAAAACTCACACACCAACCTTAAATAAGGAAGCAAAGCAAAAAGGTAGAGCAAAACAAAACAAAAGAAATCACATAAAGGATTGTTTTTCGAGAAATCAAATCAGGCGAGCCAACTAAAGGTGTTAAACCTTCGCATCTATCAAGACAACTGGAGAACTCGGCCAGCACAGGTGAAACACCATCCCACTAATGAGATGGCAACCAGCACAGATATTACACATACTGACTAACAAGGGGACACCAAGTGGTGCGCCCTACACGCTAACGAGCTATATGTAGTGAAGTCCAACATTAAAACATAAATGTAAAAACATAAACCTGGAACAGAAGTTTATATTGCCTGAGCTCCATCTTAAATACAGTGCCTTCAGAAAGGATTCACACTCCTGGAAATGTTTCCACATTTTGTTGTGTTACAAAGTAAGAGTAAAATGGACATATTTGGATTTTTTTTGTCAACGATCTTACAAAAATCTCGAATGTCAAAGTGGAAGAAAAATGTTAACATTTGTAAAAATAAATATATTAAAAATAAAACAGCAATATATCTGGATTAAAACAGTTCCTTCAAAAACTATTCATACCCCTTGACTTTTTCCACATTTTGTTGTGTTACAGCCTGAAATCTAAATGGATAAAATAGATGTTTTCTTCTCACCCATCTCCACACAATACTCCATAATGAAAAAGTGTTTGCAAATGTATTGAAAATCAAATGTTATGTCAGTCACCGGCTTCGTCAATAAGTGCATCGAGGATGATGACTGTAGGTACATACCCCAACCAGAAGCCATCGAATACAGGCAACATTCGCACTGAGCTAAAGGGTAGAGCTGCCGCTTTCAAGGAGTGGGACTTTAACCCGGAAGCTTATAAGAAATCCCTCTATGCCCTCTGACAAACCAGTGACAGGCCTTGCAAACTATTACAAACTATAAATGGAAGTAACACTGAAACATGTATGACAGGATCAGCTGTTCCGGACGACTGTGTGATCAAGCTCTCCGCAGCCGATGTGAGTAAGACCTTTAAACAGGGCAACAATCACAAGGCCGCTGGGCCAGACGGATTACCAGGACGTGTACTCCTTGGAGGTGCTGACCAACTGGCAAGTGTCTTCACTGATATTCTGTAATACCAACATGTTTCAAGCAGACCACCATAGTCCCTGTACCAAGAACACTAAAGTAACCTGCCTAAATGACAACCGACCTGTAGCACTCATGTCTGTTGCCATGTAATGCTTGAAAGACTGATCATGGATCGCAACACCATTATCCAAGAAACCATAGACCCACTCCAATTGGCATTATGCCCTAACAGATCCATAGATGATGCTATCTCTATTGCACTGCACACTGCCCTTTCACACCTGGACAAAAGGAACACTTATGTGAGAATGTTATTCATTGACTACAGCTCAGAGTTCAACACTATAGTGCCCTCAAAGCTCATCACTAAGTTAAGGACCCTGGGACTAAACACCTCCCTCTGCAACTGGATCCTGAACTTCCTGACGGGCCACCCCCAGATAGTATGGGTAGGTAAGAACACATCCGCAACGCTGATCCTCAACATGGGGGCCCCTCAGGGGTGAGTGCTTAGTCCCCTCTTGTACTCCCTGTTCACTCACGACTGCATGGCCATGCACAACTCCAACACCATCATCAAGTTTGCTGATGACAGAACAGTGGTAGGCCTGATCACCGGCAACGATGAGACAGCCTATAGGGAGGAGGTCAGAGACCTGACAGTGTGGTGCAAGGACAACAACCTCTCCCTCAACGTGATCAAGACAAAGGAGATGATTGTAGACTACAGGAAAAGGAGGACTGAGCATGCCCCCATTCCAATTGACGGGGCTGTAGTGGAGCAGGTTGAGAGCTTCAAGTTCCTTGGCGTCCACATCGCCAACAAACTAACATGGTCCATGCACACCAAGACAGTAGTGAAGAGGACACGACAAAACCTATTCCCCCTCAGGAGACTGAAATGATTTGGCATGGGTCCTCAGATCCTCAAAAGGTTTTACAGCTGCACCATCAAGAACATCCTGATGGGTTGCATCACTGTCTGGTATGGCAACTGCGCGGCACTACAGAGGGTAGTGTGTACGGCCCAGTACATCACCAGGGCCAAGCTTCCTGCCTTCAAGGACTTCTATACCTGACAGTTTTTTTTTACCTTTATTTTACTAGGCACGTCAGGAACAAATTCTTATTTTCAATGACGGCCTAGGAACAGTGGGTTAACTGCCTGTTCAGGGGCAGAATGACAGATTTGTACCTTGTCAGCTCAGGGATTCGAACTTGCAGCCTTTCGGTTACTAGTCCAACGCTCTAACCACTAGGCTACCCTGCCGACCCACAGTGTCAGAGGAAGGCCCTAAAAATGGTCAAAGACTCCAGCCACCCTAGTCATAGACAGTTCTCTCTGCTACCACAGGGAAAGCGGTACCAGAGCACCAGGTTTCTGTCCAAGAGGCTTCTACCCCCAAACCATAAGACTCCTGAACAGCTTATCAAATGGCTACCATGACTACCCCCTGTATATAGCCCCGCTATTGTTATTTACTCCTGCTCTTTAATTATTTGTTTTTCTTATCTCTTACTTTTCTTTTGTTTTTTCTTAACTGCATTGATGGTTAAGGGCTGTAAGTAAGCATTTCACTGTAAGGCCTACACCTTTTGAATTTGGTGCATGTGACTAATACAATTTGATTTGATTTATTAGTTGCATACATTTTTTGGGTCGATCTTATTGCGGGTGTTGAAAAATGTTTGTGTTCCTAGCCCCTAAAGTGCAGTAATATCTAACAATACACAAAATACACACAAATCTAAACATTACTGTGCTATCTAACCTCCAAACGAGCTTCAATGCCATACAACACTCCTTCCGTGGCCTCCAACTGCTCTTAAACGCTAGTAAAACCAAATGCATGCTTTTCAACCATTCGCTGCCTGCACCCGCACGCACGACTAGCATCACCACCCTGGATAGTTCCGACCTAGAATATGTGGACATCTATAAGTACCTAGGTGTCTGGCTAGACTGTAAACTCTCCTTCCAGACTCATATCAAACATCTCCAATCCAAAATCAAATCTAGAATCGGCATTCTATTTCGCAACAAAGCCTCCTTCACTCACGCCGCCAAACTTACCCTAATAAAACTGACCATCCTAAGAATCCTCGACTTCGACGATGTCATCTACAAAATGGTTTCCAATACTCTACTCAGCAAACTGGATGCAGTTTAACACAGTGCCATCCGCTTTGTGACTAAAGCACCTTATACCACCCACCACTGCGACCTGTATGCTCTAGTCGGCTGGCCCTCGCTACATATTCGTCGCCAGACCCACTGGCTCCAGGTCATCTACAAGTCCATGCTAGGTAAAGCTCCGCCTTATCTCAGTTCACTGGTCACGATGGCAACACCCACCCGTAGCACGCGCTCCAGCAGGTGTATCTCACTGATCATCCCTAAAGCCAACACCTCATTTGGCCGCCTTTCCTTCCAGTTCTCTGCTGTCTGTGACTGGAACGAATTGCAAAAATCGTTGAAGTTGGAGACTTTTATCTCCCTCACCAACTTTAAACATCTGCTATCTGAGCAGCTAACCGATCACTGCAGCTGTACATAGTCCATTGGTAAATAGCCAACCCAATTTACCTACCTCATAACCATACTGTTATTAGTGTTAATCTGCTAAATTGTAATTATTCGCCAACCTCCTCATGCCTTTTGCACACAATGTATATAGACTCTTTTTTATTTTTTATAATTCTAATGTGTTATTGACTTGTTTATTGTTTACTCCATGTATAACTGTGTTGCTGTCTCTTCACACTGCTAAGTTTTATCTTGGCCAGGTCGCAGTTGAAAATGAGAACTTGTTCTCAACTAGCCTACCTGGTTAAATAAAGGTGAAATAAAAATAAAACATTTTAAAAAGAATGAATGACAAGCAATGTTGGAATCCAGACCCTTTTAAATTTTCCAAATTTTGTTACGTTACAGCCTTATTCTAAAATGGAATACAATGGTTTTTTTTACACACAATTACATACATTTACACACAATACCCCATAATGACAAAGTAAAAACAAGTTTTTAGAAATATCACATTTGCATAAGTATTCAGACCCTTTACTCACTACTTTGTTGAAGCACCTTTGGCAGCGATTACAGCCCAGAGTCTTCTTGGGGATGACGCTACAAGCTTGGCACACCTGTATTTGGGGAGTTTCTCCCATTCTTCTCTGCAGATCCTCTCAAGCTCTGTCAGGTTGGATGGGGAGCATCGCTGCACAGCTATTTTCAGGTCTCTCCAGAGATGTTCGATTGGGTTCAAGTCCGGGATCTGGCGGGGGCCACTCATGGACATTCAGAGACTTGTCCCGAAGCCACTCCCGCGTTGTCTTTGCTGTGTGCTTAGGGTCATTGTCCTGTTGGAAGGTGAACCTTCGCCCCAGTCTAAGATTCTGAGTACTCTGGAGCAGGTTTTCATCAAGGATCCCTCTGTACTTTGCTCTGTTCATCTTTCCCTCGATCCTGACTAGTCTCCCAGTCCCCACAAGCGATCTTTTGTTAGATAACAGGAGCCAGGTGCGAGATAACGGTATCGAGCATGAGCGCATGGATGTTCTTCACAGCAACAGTTACATCTATCAACAGAAGCGCCAAGAGGCGGGGACCCGCCTGAGCGCCTGCAATAGGCTGAGCAAGTTTAAACCACGCCCAGCCTCTGTGATAGGCCAACAGACGTGTTGGAACTATGTCTATCACAGTATAAAGAATACTGTTTACATACACCCTGTCAGTTCTCTGTTTGCCCTGCGAGGTGGGACAGAGAGCCCGTATATACGAAAATTGCATTTACCACTTATTGCTTAGCTAATAAAAAATACATAGTATACAATCGGTGACTCATTGTCATATTTATCCTGATACCAGATCCGAATTGACGCAATTCTAACACAATACATGTTAGAATCACCTTTGGCAGGGATTATAGCTGTGTATTTCTGGGTACGTCTCTAAGAGTTTTTCACACCTGGATTGTACAATATTTGCACAAAATTATTTTGTCAATTCTCCAAGGTGTGTCAAGTTGGTTGTTGATCATTGCAATACATCCATTTCCAAGTCTTGCCATAGATTTTCGAGACGATTTAAGTCAACATTGTAACTAGGCTACTAAGGAACATTCAATGTCATCTTGTTAAGCAACTCCAGTGTATACTTTGCCTTGTGTTTTATGTTTTTGTCCTGCTGAAAGGTGAATTTGTCTCCAAGTTTGTTGGAAAGCAGACTGAACCAGGTTTTCCTCTAGGATTTTGTCTGTGCTTAGCTCTAATCCGTGTATCTGTATGCTAAAACAACTCCCTAGTCCTTGCCGATGAAAGGAAACTCATGATGCAGCCACCACCATGCTTTGAAACATGAAGAGTGGTACTCAGATTTGTGTTGTTTTGGATTTGCCCCAAGTCTAAAGCTTTGTATTTAGGATATAAAGTTAATTTGTTTGCCACATGTTTTGCAATATTACTATAATGCATTATTGCAAACAGGATGCATATATTGGAATATGTTTTATTCTGTACAGTCTTACTTCTGTTCACTCTGTCATTTAGGTTAGTATTGTGTAGTAACTACAATGTTGTTGATTCATCCACAGTTTTCCCCTATCACAGCCATTAAAATCTGTATCTGTTTTCCACCCTCTCCGGCAACTGAGTTAGGAAGTACGCCTGTATCTTTGTAGTGACTGGTTGTATTATTATTATTATATTCCCCTTTTAGTCCCCTTCTTTGTGAGGCATTGGAAAACCTTCCTGCTCTTTGTGGTTTAATATGTGTTTGAAATTCACTGCTTGACTGAGGGACCTTACAGATAATTATATGTGTGGGGTACAATTAAAAATCATGTTAAACACTATTATTTCACACAGAGTGTCACACCCTGACCTGAGATATCTCTGTTTTCTTTATATCTTGGTTAGGTCAGTGTAACGGTTCTCTTGTGGTGAAGGAGAGTCGGACCAAAATGCGGCGTGTAGATTGCGATCCATGTTTAATAAACAAACGTAAAACACGAATCAATTACAAACACTACAAAACAAAGAACATAACGAAAACAGCCTATACTTGTGTAAACTAACGCAGAGACAGGAACAAGGACACTAAGGACAATCACCCATGAAACACTCAAAGAATATGGCTGCCTAAATATGGTTCCCAATCAGAGACAACGATAAACACCTGCCTCTGATTGAGAACCACTTCAGACAGCCATAGATTTAACTAGAACACCCCACTAAGCTACAATCCCAATACCAACACACCACATACAAAAACCCCATGCCACACCCTGGCCTGACCAAATAAATGAAGATAAACACAAAATACTTCGACCAGGGCGTGACAGTCAGGGTGTGACTAGGGTGGGTACGCTAGTTTTGTATTCCCTAGGGGTTTTGTATCATCTAGAGTTTTTGTATGTCTAGAGTTTTGTAGGTCTAGGTCATTTGTATGCTTATGGTGGCCTGATATGGTTCCCAATCAGAGGCAGCTGTTTATCGTTGTCTCTGATTGGGGATCATATTTAGGTAGCCATTTCCCTTTGTTGTTTGTGGGATCTTGTTCTATGTTTAGTTGCCTGTCTGACCTACTCATATTAGCTTCTAGATTCGTTTTGTTATGTTGTTCAGTGTTCGTTCGTTAAATAAATAAGAATGTACGCTTACCACGCTGCCCCTTGGTCCGATCATTATGACGATCCTGACACAGAGTGAATCCATGCAACTTATTAAGTGACTTGTTAAGCAAATTGTTATTCCCGAACTTATTTAGTCTTGCCATAACAAACAGGCTAAATACTTACTGAATACTTAGCTTTTCATTTTTAAATATACTAAACAAAAACATAATCTCAACATGTAAAATGTTGGTCCCATGTTTCATGAGATTAAGTAAAATATCCCCAAAATGTTCCATAAGCACTAAAAGCTTATTTGTCTCAAATTGTGTGCTCAAATTTGTTTACATCCCTGTTACTGAGCATTTCCTTTGCCAAGATAATCCAGCCACCTGACAGGTATGGTATATCAAGAAGCTGATTCAACAGCATGATCATTACACAGGTGCACCTTGTGCTGGGGACAGTAAAGGGGCACACTAAAATGTGCAATTTTGCCACACAAGACAATGCCACAGATGTCTCAAGTCTTGATTTCTCTACCATAAGCCAATGTCGTTTTAGAGAATTTGGCAGTACATCCAACCGGCCTCACAACCTCAGACCACGCGTTGTGCGGGCGAGTGGTTCGCTGATGTCAACGTTGTGAACAGAGTGCCCCATGGTGGTGGTGGTGTTATGGTATGGGCAGACATAAGTTACGAACAATGAACACAAATGCATTTTATTGATGGCACTTTGAATGCACAGAAATACCTTGATGAGATCTTGAGGCCCATTGTTGTGCCATTCATCCCTCACCATGACATCACGTTTCAGCATGATAATACATGGCCCCAGGTCACAAAAATCTGTCCACAATTCCTCAAAGCTGAAAAGGTTCCAGTTCCATGGCCTGCATACTTACCAGACATATAAACCATTGAGCATTTTTGGGATCGACTTCTACGACACCGTGTTCCAGTTTCCGCCAGTATCCAGCAGCTTGGCATAGCCATTGAAGAGGAGTAGTACAACATTTCCTTACATGTCAAATCTTTGAAATTGTTGCATTGCATTGTTTTTATTTTTGTTCAGTATAATTTGTAAAAAGAAAATCTAAAAACATGATTACACTGACATTATGGGGTATTGTGTGTAGGCCAGTAATACAAAATCTCATTTGAAACCATGTTTTATTCATGCAATAGCACAACAAAATGTGTAAAAAGTAAAGGGGTGTGAATGCTTTCTGAAGACACTGTCTATAGGATCTTTCATTAAGAACCACATCCATATGTCAAGGCCACAGCATGCATCATTTAGCCGTACATATCCAGAAGGTCAAGGAAATGTCAGAGGGGTTTGTGGGCTCTACAAAGCCTCAGAAAGAGAAGTTGGGGGAAATCCAATAGTTTGCTCATTAGTCCGCTTGGGTGCCATTGATGTATACGCTCCCTAAACAACATGAGGAATAGGCTTTTCATGAGTCAATGAGTCAGACCTGCGCTCAACACAAACCAAGCAGCAGCAGTACATCGCTGCTGGGGCTATTATTGCAATGCTGTCCATCAACTACTCTTTCTCTTTGTAGACTTAATAGAATGTATTGGCCTTCGTTTTTGACACATTTCTGACCGCAAATGCAGTGAAGGTTCCTATAGGCCATTTAACATCAATACAGTGAATCGTTATAGCTCTGTTGTTGTAATACATGTATATTTACCTTACGACTGTGCCAAGATGTTGAATTGCTGCAGTGAAATACCTTCGTTTGAAAAACCTTGTTTGCCAACGAACAAATTAAGGGAATAGAGTAAATTGGGGAAATGTATTTCAATGTCTGTGATATGTGCAAAGATTTGGAGTGGCAGGTTATTTTCAGAAAACGAATGAATGAATGAAGTTGCAGCATCTGGTTATGCCTCATTTACAAGGTTGTTTCCATTGTAGTGACAACTCATTGACAATGGATAAAACCTGAGGAAAACAGAGAGGCTGATTAGTTCGGATGAAAGTGACTGAAATGCAGCTTCTGTCGAATAACAGATGGTACTGAAAACAACAAGAAACAGGGACATACAACACTCCAAGGCGAGAATTATACACTATTCACAGGAAAGCTGCCTGGCAGTGCATGCTGGAGTGACAGACATTTGGAGTCTGCCTTTGTTTAAATTTCTACCCTTGTAAGGTCACTAGGTGGAAGACTGCCTGTAGTGGCTAAATTGTCCAATATAATTGTCCCAATACAATTACTATTCTAATCCCTTAGTCATAAGGGATTAGAGTGGTAAAATTTTAGTCTTGATATATACAAATCCAATGTCCAGAGTTTGTTTTGAGTTGAAAAATAATAAATAATTTATTTATCGTTCTTCTGGATAATTTTTTTAATTGAATTTACCTTTTATGACAATTTACCTAGCTAGCTTGCTGTTGCTAGCTAATTTGTCCTGGGATATAAACATTGGGTTGTTATTTTACCTGATATCCACAAGGTCCTCTACTGTCTACAATTATTCCACAGATAAAAGGGTAAACCGAGTTAGTTTCTAGTAATCTCTCTTCCTTCAGGCTTCTTCTTCTTCTTTGGACTTTATATGGCGATTGGCAACTGGACTGGAGTGTGGATCTCAGTTCATCTTTCAATCACCCAAGTGTGTATATGCTCCTAAAAACCAATGAGGAGATGGGTGAGGCGGAACTTGCCGTGCGTCAAGCGTCACAAACAGAACCAAGTTCTATTTTAACGCCTGGCTATGCAGACGCGCGCGCAAGCAGTGTGGGTGCAATGATTGAATAGCATGTACAGTATGTGTACATTAATTTTGCGACACTCGCGCAGGTGACACGAGCGGTGTGATCAGCATACCTACTGCATCTTCTTGCAGATCTTGGATATTGGACTTTCTATAATGTTGGTTCTGGTTTTCAGCAGGCCTACTGCAAGTACTAACCCCTTGGAATCAGGCTTAGTCTCAAGAAACTTTCCAAGCATCCATGCACTACATGTTGCCGTGGGGTCCATGATAGAACCACATCTCTTTCACTGAAGCTATGTTTTTCTTTACCCCACCTTTGTCTTTCCTGCAAGAGTGGCAGGTACTCTTGTGTCCATCTTTTCAAGAATAAGTTTGCCATGTACTGGACTTGCTTCCAACGGCATCTGATGTACAGGTACATTTTTTGTAGGACAGGCTTCAACTTTAACAGTAAAATGTGATTTGGGGTGAGGGCTTCTAAATCCAGGAAGTCGTTGGTTACGGTAGTGATTGGGAGGCTGTTTAGAATGGCCTCTACTTCACACAGCACGGTGTGCAATCCCCCCTCATCTAGGGTCTGTTGTTTCAGGACAGAATGGAACGCCTTCCAAAACTCAGATGAGAATTGAGGACCACGTCAGAAACCATATCTACAGGGAGACCATGGATCTGGAAGACGTGCTGCACCATGAGCTGGGCCGTTTCCTTGGCAGAGGGTAGTTTAGGGAGAGGGATGCAATGAGCGGCCTTAGAGGACTGATCCACCACTGTCAGAATGACGGTGTTGCCATCAGACGGGGGAAGCCCAGTGACAAAGTCCAGAGCAATATGGGACCAGGGACGATGAGGGGCCGGTAGTGGCTGAAGAAGGCCAGAAGGGGCTTGCTGTGGAGTCTTGTTCTGGGTGCACACCGTGCATGCGGCGACGAAGGCAGAGACGTCAGGAACCATTGTGGGCCACCAGAAACGTTGTCGAAGGAAGGCTAGGGTACGGCGGGAACCAAGATGACAGGTTAACCTGGAGGAATGAGCCCATTCCAGGACCCAGGACCGGACTGAGTTGGGGACAAACAGCCGGTTAGCCGGGCCCCCTTTAAGTTCAGGCTGGGAGCGTTGTGCTTTGCTAACCAGGGTCTCAATACCCCAATCCACAGTGGCTGCTAGGCAGAGGTAGGGAGAATGGTTTTGGTGACCGAGGGTGTGGCAGAGGAACTGTATAGGCGAGAGAGAGCGTCAGGCTTCACATTTTTTGGACCCTGGGACGTAGGAAATGGTGACGTTGAATCTGGTAAACAACAGAACCCACCAGGCCTGCCTGGAGTTAAGGTGCTTGGCTGTACGGAGATATTAAGGTCGGTCCAGACCAAGAATGGCTGTTCTGCTACTTCCAGCCAGTGCTTCCACTCTTCTAACGGCGTCTTGACCATCAGGAGTTCTCCGTTGCCTACGTCGTAGTTCCTCTGCAGAATTGAGATGACGGGACAGGAAGGCACAGGGATTAAGCTTTTGGTCCTGGGCAGATTGCTGGAACGGGATGGCCCCCACTCCAACATCAGATGCATCCACCTCAACCACAAATTGACGCGACGGATCCGGATGGGTGCTGTTGTGAACCAATGCTTCAGGTCCACAAAGGCTTTTTTGACAGCAGGAGACCATTTGAACGGTACTTTGGGAGAAGTGAGTGCCGAGAGGGGGGGGGGGGGGCGCCAGGGTGAAACGAATGAAACGGCGGTAGAAGTTTGCAAATCG